>NC_066639.1:15513921-15721421 GCF_025201925.1 Gopherus flavomarginatus
GGAGCCAGCGTCCCCCCCCTTTTTTAACAGACCCCCCTCAGACGAGGACACCTGTGGCCCAGCCGCAGGTGGGGGGGGCAGGGGCTGAGGCAGGACACGTCAATCCAGACAAGTCAACCTTGCGTTTGCCCAACCCAACGCAGGAGACGTCCACGCAGGGTTTGACCAACTTTTTCACAAAAAAACCCTCCTGTTTTTGCCCCCCCAGGACGTCCAATCTACCGCTGAGCAACCCGGAAAGGGAACAGGCTTCTCCTCCTATCTCCACTGCTGCAGACAAAGCCCGTGACGTCTGGCCCGGCCTTCGACGGTCACGGAGAACAACCGTCCCCCCAGCCTCTGAGCTGGTTGGATGTCTTCTGCAAACGAACCAGGTCCGGTTTGGGGCCTTCCCTCCGAGGGCAGTTTTTCTGGGCTCTCTCGAGTCCGACCCGCGTTCTTCGTCCCTCCTCGTTTATTCCTTCCACTTTCCGGACCAAAAAGTCATCCCAAGCCCTTCTCGGAAGTTGGGTGTTTTCATGGAATCAGGAGGTATCTAGTCCAACCTCCCGCTCAAAGCAGGACCCACCCCAACTAAATCATCCCAGCCAGGGCTTTGTCAAGGCTGACCTTAAAAACCTCTCAGGAAGGAGATTCCACCACCTCACCCTCCTAGTGAAATAGTGTTTCCTAATATCCAACCTAGACCTCCCCCACTGCAACTTGAGACCAACGCTCCTTGTTGTGTCATCTGCCACCACCGAGAACAGCTGAGCTCCATCCTCTTTGGATCCCCCGTCAGATAGCTGAAAGCAGCTATCAAATCCCCCCACCACTCTTCTGCAGACTAAACAATCCCAGTTCCCTCAGCCTTGCCTCATAAATCATGTGCTCCAACCTCCTGATCATTTTCGTTGCCCTCCGCTGGACTCTCTCCAATTTGTCCACATCCCTTCTGTAGCGGGGGGACCAAAACTGGTCACAATACTCCAGATGTGGCCTCACCAGTGCCGAATAGAGGGGAATGATTACGTCCCTCGATCTGCTGGCAGTGCTCCTACTAATACAACTCAAAATGCCGTTGGCCTTCTTGGCAACAAGGGCACACGGCTGACTCATATCCAGCTTCTCGTCCACTGTAACCCCCAGGTCCTTTTCTGCAGAACGGCCGCTGAGCCAGTCGGTCCCCAGCCTGTAGCGGTGCCTGGGATTCTTCCATCCTAAGGGCAGGACTCTGCATTGTCCTTGTTGAACCTCATCAGGTTTCTTCTGGCCCAATCCTCCAATTTGTCCAGGTCACTCTGGACCCAAACCCTGCCCTCCAGCATATCTACCTCTGCCCCCAGCTTAGTGTCAGCCGTGAACTTGCTGGGGGTGCAATTAATCCCATCCTCCAGATCATTAACGAAGATGTTGAACAAGACCGGCCTCAGGACTGACCCCCTTACCCTGGCTGGGATCATTTAGTTGGGGTTGGTCCTGCTTTGAGCAGGGGGTTGGACTAGATACCTCCTGAGGTCCCTTCCAACCCTGATCTTCTCTGATTCTTTTCACCAGACGTCCGAGTACTTAAAGTCCCTCCATTACTACCAGGTCTTGGGACATTTCCATTAGATGGTTATGTTGGAGGAGCCTCTTTGCTGGAGGGTCTCAAAAGGCGGCTGGAAGGTCCTATGTCTTGGTTGGATTAGACACAACAAACCCGGCATCGAGACTGGGTGACTTTTGTGGCCTCTCCGACCCCTGTGGGTCTCTGTTCTCAAAATGCCACACCCACCTCCTCTTCCCTTAAGTGGGGGGCTACCGGAGACATCACCCCCTATTTATTTTTTTAAATCACCACTTTCTGGATTGGTCGACGGCAGAACCGGCCTCCAGGCGAGGCCGAATCCGGAGGTCAAATCAACCTCCCTGTGCCTGTGAAGGATTTTTGTCTACATGTCGAATCACCAGGCTGAGGGGTTGGTGACCCCTCCCCTCCACCCGTGGGTCCCCCCACCCCGGGTTTCCTTCCAGGGCACCGATAGCTAATCCCGACGGGGTCTCAGACTGGATCCCAATTAGCACCACATCTGCTCAAAGCCGAGTCCCCCTTCCCAGCCAGTTTTGGGCCCATTCAGTGGGTGCCCTGTTAATTAACGCAGCCCCCACAGCCAACCGGCCCTAGATCCCCCCGCCCCACGCTCACACCCACGGAAGGGGAGGAGGCAGTGGCTAAGAATCAGCTAAATTTATTGTATAAAAAGTTGGTATAAAAGTCTGCTGGAAGGGGTGGGAGTACAGAGCGGGGCGGGGTCGCGGGACTAGGGGGCGGGGTCCTCAGCAGGATGGGAACAATCTTCCTGCCCCCCTCTGCCGTCCTGAGAAGTGAGGGGGGGGAGCCCCAGTGCTGAGAGGAGGAACCGTGGGGCCGACCCTGCTGCCCACGGGAGAGAGGAGAGTTCATAGAAAACTACAACTCTGTAAAAAGCTGGCAGTGAAAATTAGCTGAGTGCAAGACAGGGGGAGGCGGGGGGGTGGGTTTGGAGGGGGGTGGAATTATTCCGAATCCTCCTCCTTCACCAGCAGCTTCTTTCCGCTCCGAGGCAGCACCCCATCCGCCGACTCCTTCCGGCTCTTCAGCAACCTGCCCCGGGGAGAGGAGGAAGAGACTCAGCGCTGGGGAGAGAACCCAGGAGTCCTGGCTCCCAGCGCCCCTTGCTCTAACCAGCAGCCCCCACTCCCCTCCCAGAGCCGGGAAGAGAACCCAGGAGTCCTGGCTCCCAGCCCCCACCGCTCTAACCCACCAGCCCCCACTCTCCTCCCAGAGCCAGGGAGAGAACCCAGGAGTCCTGGTTCCCAGCCCCCCCTGCTCTGACCCACCAGCCCCCACTCCCCTCCTGGAGGGGAGAGAACCCAGGAGTCCTGGCTCCCAGCTCCCGCTGCTCTACCCCCCCAGCCCCCACTCCCCTCCCAGAGCCGGGGAGAGAACTCAGGAGTCCTGGCTCCCAGCCCCCCATGCTCTGACCCACCAGCCCCCACTCCCCTCCTGGAGGGGAGAGAACCCAGGAGTCCTGGCTCCCAGCCCCCACTTCTCTAACCCACCAGCCCCCACTCCCCTCCCAGAGCCGGGGAGAGAACCCAGGAGTCCTGGCTCCCAGCCCCCCTGCTCTAACCCACCAGCCCCTGCTCCCCTCCCAGAGCCGGGGAGAGAACCCAGGAGTCCTGGCTCCCAGTTCCCGCTGCTCTAACCACTAGCCCCCACTCCCCTCCCAGAGCCAGGGAGAGAACCCAGGAGTCCTGGCTCCCAGCCCCCCCCTGCTCTACCCACCAGCCCCTACTCCCCTCCCAGAGCCGGGGAGAGAACCCAGGAGTCCTGGCTCCCAGCCCCCCTGCTCTAACCCACCAGACCCCGCTCCCCTTCCAGAGCCAGGGAGAGAACCCAGGAGTCCTGGCTCCCAACCCCCCCCTGCTCTAACCCCCCAGCCCCCACTCCCCTTCCAGAGCCGGGGAGAGAACCCTGCAGGGCTCCACACCCAAGGGTGCAACTGGACCTGACCGCTTTTCCAGCGGGGACCCCACCTTAGCGGTCAAGCCAGACTCCACCCTCTTTCCATGAAGGGCGGGGGAGCCTCCCATGGGGCAGGGAGCCCCCCTCCCTGAGAGGACCCTCAGCCCCTCTTCCCCTGTGCAGCTAGGCCCCGCCTCCTTTCATCAGAGGGAGGAGCTTCCCATGGTGCAGGCCAGCCCCGCCCCTTTCCCAGCCCAGGGCCCCGCCCCCTTTCCACCTGGAGGGCGTGGCATTCCGGTGACTCTCCGGCTCCCCCTGCTGCTTCGCGGCCGCCATCTCTAGAGCGTCGTTGATTTCCTTCAGCATCATGTATCGTTTGCGCCCGTGAACCTGGTGTGGGGGGGGGGGGAGAGAAAGGGGGTGGGGGAGTCAGACTCCCCTCCCCCCTGGCAGGACAGGCCAACCCCCCTCCTGTTCCCTCCAATTCTAGATCCACTCAAATTGCACAGAGGACAGATGGACCCCACTCCCCTGCCGGAGCCGGGGAAAGAACCCAGGAGTCCTGGCTCCCAGCCCCCCTGCACTGACCCACCAGCCCCCCACTGCCCTCCCAGAGCTGGGGAGAGAACCCAGGAGTCCTGGCTCCCAGCCCCACCCACCCCCCGCTCTAACCCACAAGCCCCTACTCCCCTCCGAGAGCTGGGGAGAGAACCCAGGAGTCCTGGCTCCCAGCCCCCCCTGCTCTAACCCCTGAGCCCTCACTCCCCTCCCAGAGCTGGAGACAGAACCCAGGAGTCCTGGCTCCCAGCCCCCCTGCACTGACCCACCAGCCCCCCACTGCCCTCCCAGAGCTGGGGAGAGAACCCAGGAGTCCTGGCTCCCAGCCCCACCCACCCCCCGCTCTAACCCACAAGCCCCTACTCCCCTCCCAGAGCTGGGGGGAGAACCCAGGAGTCCTGGCTCCCAGCCCCCCTGCTCTAACCCACCAGACCCCGCTCCCCTCCCAGAGCCGAGGAGAGAACCCAGGAGTCCGGGCTCCCAGCCCCCCCTGCTCTAACCCCCGAGCCCCCACTCCCCTCCCAGAGCCAGGGAGAGAACCCAGCAGTCCTGAACCCCCAATTTCCGCACCAGGACTCACCTCGAGGAGGAAGACCTCTTTCTCAGAGGACACCACCAGCTTTTTGGGATTCTCAGCTGTTTCCATGGTAGCCTGGAGAGCTGGGGGAAATACATGTCAAGCCCATTGCTCCCTGGGAAAAAGTCACCCTGCCCCATTCTGGGGAGTAAGTATTCAACGAGCTTCAAAAAGTTAAAGCTTTATAACCGCGAAAGCCCCATATTGTCCTCAGCATCGGTCAAAAATATTATTGAGTAAATAACCTCAATCCTACTCTCAACTGATCACAAGAGCATCCATCCTGCTGGAGAATTTCTTCATGGTTGATTGAAGAATATTGACTTTAGAATAGAAACTTTAGTTTAGTCTGTCAATTTCTACTGTTGATGGAAATATTTGGTCATTGGTTTGCGTGGGTGAGGCAAATGGACATTTACTGATATTTCCCTATTCAAATTTAATCCTTCCCAGCCCATAAATCGATTAGAAAGACGGAAGAATGGACCATTCGTGGTTGTAGGAGAAGTGTGATCAATGGATCTGACCAATGGAAGAATGGATCACTGATGGTTGTAATAGACATGTGATTAATGGATCTGACCGATGGAAGAATGGATCATTGATGGTTGTAGGAGAAGTGTGATCAATGGATCTGACCAATGGAAGAATGGATCACTGATGGTTGTAGGAGAAGTGTGATCAATGGATCTGACCAATGGAAGAATGGATCTCTGATGGTTGTAACAGACATGTGATTAATGGATCCGACCAATGGAAGAATGGATCATTGATGGTTGTAACAGAAGTGTGATCAATGGATCTGACCAATGGAAAAAGGGATCACTGATGGTTCTAATAGACATGTGATTAATGGATCTGACCGATGGAAGAATGGATCATTGATGGTTGTAAGAGACCTGTGATCAATGGATCCAACCAATGGAAGAATGGATCACTGATGGTTGTAAGAGACCTGTGATCAATGGATCCAACCAATGGAAGAATGGATCATTGATGGTTGTAAGAGACCTGTGATCAATGGATCCAACCAATGGAAGAATGGATCACTGATGGTTGTAAGAGACCTGTGATCAATGGATCCAACCAATGGAAAAAGGGATCACTGACGGTTGTAGAAGTGTGATCAATAGATCTGACAGATGGAAGAATGGATCACTGATGGTTATAAGAGAAATGATTATTTAGTTGGGGTAGGTCCTGCTTTGAGCAGGGGGTTGGACTAGATACCTCCTGAGGTCCCTTCCAACCCTGATATTCTATGATTCTAAGTGTGATCAATAGATCTGACCGACAGAAGAACGGATCATTGATGGTTGTAAGAGAAATGTGATCATTGGATCCAAGCAAGGGAAGAATGGATCATTGATGGTTATAAGAGACGTGTGATCCATGGATCCAACCAATGGAAGAATGGATCATTGATGGTTGTAGAAGTGTGATCGCTGGATCCAATCAATGGAAGAATGGATCATTGATGCTTGTAAGACAAGTGTGATCAATGGATCTGACTGACGGAAGAATGGATCCTTGATGGTTATTGGTAAATGGAATAAGACATCTAGGTGTAATTTCTATTATTCCCAGGTGGAACTGCTGATCACTAATGCTCGTCAGACTGTGTGTATGAGCGGTTCAGTTCACGCCCCGATTGAAACGTGATCTATACAACTTTCCATTAGATCTCCACGGGGTTGTCAGTTAATTAAGCGGCTTGCTGATTGGCTAAGAAGAGCAAAGGGACCTGATTGGAGGAATACGGTTGAAAGTAAAAAGAACTTGGTGTTAAAATCAGCAAACTAGTGCGCTCGGATTCAATTGATCCTAATTCAGCCACGTCTGAATACCGGACGGAAAACTGGCCCCCATTCTCCTCACTCTTGGCCCCTCCCCTCACACTCACCTTTCGCCCTGCCCCCTCCGAACCCCCTATTTTCCCTTCCACCTGCCGGCTCAGATCCCCGCCCCAAACGCCTCATAGTCCCTGGGCCCGCCTCCACACTCACCTCTCTTGGCTCTGCCCCCTTTGTGCGCCCCGGCCCCATTCAGGACCCTGCCGGCCAATTTCTTGCAGAAATTCTCCTCCTCCGTCCTGCGGTCCCGTCCGGGGCAGGCGCAGACTCGAACCTCGAAGCATCGGCGGCCCAGGAGCTGCCCGCTGCGTCGGGAGGGCAGAGAACGGACATTAGACACAGACAGGAACCCAGGAGCCCTGGCTCCCAGCCCCCCAACCCTCCCCCCATTCTCATTCCCCTACTGGAGCCAAGGATAGAACCCAGGAGTCCTGGCTCCCAGCCCCCCAACCCTCCCCCCATTCTCATTCCCCTCCCAGAGTCAGGGATAGAACCCAGGAGTCCTGGCTCCCAGCCCCCCAACCCTCCCCCCATTCTCACTCCCCTCCCAGAGTCGGGGAGAGAACCCAGGAGTCCTGGCTCCCAGCCCCCCAACCCTCCCCCCATTCTCACTCCCCTCTGGGAGCCGGGGATAGAACCCAGGAGTCCTGGCTCCCAGCCCCCCAACCTTCCCCCCATTCTCACTCCCCTCCCGGAGCCGGGGATAGAACCCAGGAGTCCTGGCTCCCAGCTCCCCTAACCCCCACCCACAAATCTCACTCCCCTCCTGAAGCCGGGGACAGAACCCAGGAGTCCTGTGTCCCAGCCCTGCCCCCCCATCTCATTTCCCTCCTGGAGCTGGGGACAGAACCCAGGAGTCCTGGCTCCCAACCCAACAGCTCCCCAATGCCTCGCGGCTGATTGGGGGTGCACAGGTTGTGGGGGGTGGTCGGCGGGGGGTTCTCTCCCATGGACTGGTCCCCCAGGGAGGAAGCGTCAGCCCCGGCAGGGGGCTATAAGGCAGGGGGCTCGGGGAGGGCTGGGGGAGGACACTTACTGCCTGCCTTCCAGAGTGATGATGGCCAGGATGGGACGCCGGTTCATGCCCCCCATGCACGAACTGTTACACATGAAGTTATACAGCACGGTGGTGCAGTCGGACCCCAGCTGCAGGGCAGAGAGGGAATTACAATGATCCCTAGAGGGGACAGGCCCCTGCCCCATTCCCCGCCCCCCTGAGCCAGCCAGTCCCTGCCTGGGGCTGGGTGGGAGCCGGCGCCCCCTAGAGGGGACAGGCCCCATGTCCCGGTACCTGGGGCATCTCATAGGGCACCGTGACACTCTGGCGCTTGGTGTTTTCGTCGTCGTAGTAATGCGCCTGCTGGTTCCCTTCGATCCGGATCAGGTGGCGGGCCGGGGCGACCCCTATCACGAGAGACGAGGGGGCAGCTCAAGGGGAGACACCTCTGGGCCCCATGTCCCCCCCCCCCCCCACGACATCCAGCCTTTTTCTCCGGCAGATCAGATCTTCCCCCCTCCCCCGGCCCCATCCCAAGATCCCTCCAGCTGGGTTTCACGCAGATACGCCCCCTGCAGCAGGGAGTTCCCCAGGTCGTCACCCCCCCCAAGCCGTGCCCCTCACCGTCACGGTACTCCTCGCAGCGTTCGTGGTGGGGGCAGCGTCTCACCACCTCGGCCACGTGCTCCGATTTCTTGTAGATGGCCGTGGCCCGGATGACGGAGCCGGCCGGGGGCTGGCTGGCAGTCCTGATCTGCACGGGGCAGGTCCTCGCCAGCTGGCAGTACAGCTTGTTCAGCTGTGGGGAGTACTGCGGGGGTACGGAGACGGGGGTCAGCAGGGGGCGCTCTCCCCAGCAGGCGGGGCTGGCCCCAGGGTGGCGCTAGGGGGCGCTGTGGGGCAGGAAGCAGGGCGGGGGCAGCAGGGGGCGCTCTCCCCTGGCAGGCAGTGCTGGCCCCAGGGCGGCGCTGGGGGGCACTGGGGGGCAGGGAGCGGGACTGGGGCTCAGCAGGGGGCGCTCTCCCCTGGCAGGCAGTGCTGGCCCCAGGGCGGCGCTGGGGGGCAGGGAGTGGGGATGGGGCTCTGCAGGGGGCGCTCTCCCCTGGCAGGTGGGGCTGGCCCCACGGCAGCGCTAGGGGGCGCCGTGGGGCAGGGAGTGGGGTGGGGGCTCAGTGGGGTTGCTTACCCCGGTCCTCCCTGCAATGCCCCCCCGTCCCCCTCCCTGGTCCGTACGGTGCAGGTGACAGACTTGGCGGTCCCCGACTGCTGGAAGGCCAGTTCGAATCCGTGCTCCCCAGCGTAGTCCTCGGTAGAGGGGACGGTGGCAGAGGTGGGGGGCGGCTCCGGGGCCGGGTCGGGGAGCCCCCAGCCCCCGTCGCTGCCCCCAGCCTGCGGCAGCAGGAGGGAGGGGTCCGCTGAGTCAGACAGGCCCAGGGCCAGGCTCAGGTCTGGGTCCGGCAGGCTCTGGGGGGGGAGACACGGCAAGCGAAGGGTTAATGCCGCAGCCCAGGCTCCCCCTGCACCCCCAACTGACCTCAGTCCCACCCCAGAATCCCCCCCACCCAACCCTGACTTCCACCTCAGATCTGGCCAGCCCCATGGACTCCCTGCCCCCAGTTGGGTTAGAGCAGGGGGGGCTGGGAGCCAGGACTCCTGGGTTCTCTCCTCGGTTCTGGGAGGGGAGTGGGGGCTGGTGGCTAGAGCAGGGGGGGCTGGGAGCCAGGACTCCTGGGTTCTCTCCTCGCTTCTGGGAGGGGAGTGGGGGCTGGTGGTTAGAGCAGGGTGGGCTGGGAGCCAGGACTCCTGGGTTCTCTCCACACCTCTGGGAGGGGTGTGGGGGCTGGTGGGTCAGAGTAGGGGGGACTGGGAGCCAGGACTCCTGGGTTCTGTCCCCGGCTCCGTGAGGGGAGTGGGGTGGGGGGGGCAGGGCTGGGAGCCAGGACTCCTGGGTTCTATTCCCCTCTGGCCCTCTGCACTTACAAACAGCCCCTGGGAATCCTGTGTGGTGGAATCCTGTGCGGTGCGACGCGCCCTGTTGAAAGAGACAGGAAAGGTAAAGATGAAGGGGGCGGCAAGTCCCGCCCCCCCACCCCCCCGCCATGCAAGCTAAACCCAGCTCTGCCCTGCCCCTCTCTGAGCTCATCACCCCAAAATTACAAGGGGTGTTGGGGGGCAGTTTAGGACAGGGGCTGAGAAGGGAGAAAGGGGAGAGGATTATGCTAGAAAAGGGGGAATGAAGCCCAGGGGGGTAGGGGCTATCCATCTGGGTGGAGGGGGCAGGGAGTGAGGGGGTCCCCCCGATCCTTACATCATGCTCCAGAAATCGGAGAAGCTCTCCTGGCTCAGAGGAGGCTCTAGCCCGGGGTCCAACATCGGCTCCAGCCCGGGATCCAACATCGGCTCCATTCCAGCTGTTCCCTAGAGGTAGGGTGACAATCAGAGAGAAGAGTTAAGGTGAAATTAGAGAGAAGGGTTAAAGGTGAAATTGAAGATTAGGATTAGGCTGAAATTGAAAGTTTGGGTGAAATTAGAGATAAGGGTTCAGGTGAAATTAGAGATAACAATTGTTAGGGTAAAATCAGAGATAACGGTTAAGGTGAAATCAGAGATAAGGGTTAAGGTGAAATCAGAGATTAGGATTAGGATGAAATCAGAGATAAGGGTTAAGGTGAAATTAGGGATTACGGTGAAATCAGAGATAAGGGTTAAGGTGAAATTGAAAGTTCGGGTGAAATCAGGTAAGGGTTCGGGTAAAATTAGAGATAATTGTTAGGGTGAAATCAGAGATAAGGGTTAAGGTGAAATTGAAAGTTCGGGTGAAATCAGAGATAAGGGTTTGGGTGAAATTAGAGATAAGGGTTAAGGTGAAATCAGAGATAAGGGTTAAGGTGAAATTGAAGATTAGGATTAGGATGAAATCAGAGATAAGGGTTAGAGTGAAATTGAAAGTTCGAGTGAAATCAGAGATAAGGGTTAAGGTGAAATCAGAGATAAGGGTTAAGGTGAAATTGAAGATTAGGATTAGGATGAAATCAGAGATAAGGGTTAGAGTGAAATTGAAAGTTCGAGTGAAATCAGAGATAAGGGTTAAGGTGAAATCAGAGATAAGGGTTAAGGTGAAATTGAAGATTAGGATTAGGATGAAATCAGAGATAAGGGTTAGAGTGAAATTGAAAGTTCGAGTGAAATCAGAGATAAGGGTTAAGGTGAAATTAGCGATAAGCGTTAAGGTGGAATTGAAGATTAGGATTAGAGTGAAATTAGAGATAAGGGTTCGGGTGAAATTGAAAGTTCGGGTGAAATTAGAGCTAAGGTAACAATGCTGGTTCTGGCGGGACCCAACTGAGGCCTTGGCTACACTGGCAGTTTACAATGCTGCAACTTTCTCGCTCAGGGGTGTGAAAAAACACACCCTTGAGCGCAGCAAGATACAGTGCTGCAAAGCACCAGTGTAAAACAGTGCCCCAGCGCTGGGAGCTAATCCCCACGGGGAGGTGGAGTACCTGCAGCGCTGGGAGAGCTCTCTCCCAGCGCCGGCACCGCGTCCACACACGCACTGGAGTTTTGAGTGCAGCCAAGCCCTGAGAGTGCCAATTCAGGACAAATTGCTTAAAGCAGGGCAATCACAGCCCAAGGCTGGGTTTTCTCCACCTCTAAGGCAAACCAAACCAGCCAAAGAGGACTTTGGTCTCACCCCACTGGCTAACCACAAGTCACACAAGCAATTTCCTCAGACACTCCAGTTTCCCAGTATCCTCACCAGCGCCGCTCGTTATGGGGATGAAAGGTTATGAAAACCAATGCCCCAGTAAAAGAAAATGGTTCTCTCAATCCCAGAGGACCAAGCCCCAGACCCAGGTCAATATACAGATCAGATCTTACCCATAAATCACGCTGTTGCCAAGCCTTTAGCATCTAAAATCTAAAGGTTTATTCACAAAAGGGAAAGATCTAGATGAGAGCCAGAACTCGTTAAATGGAATCAATTACATCCAGTAATGGCAAAGTTCTTAGTTCAGGCTTGTAGCAGTGATGGGCTAAACTGCAGGTTCAAATCAAGTCGCTGGGATGGGTCATTCAGTCCTTTGTTCAGAGCTTCAGTTTGTAGCAAAGTCCCCCCAGAGGTAAGAAGCAAAGTTGAAGATAAGATGGAGCTGAGGCATCAGCCTTTTCCAGGTGTAAGAAGACCCCTTTGCTCTTACTGTGGAAAATTACAGCAAAATGGAGTACATGGGCAAGTTTCGGGTCAATTGTGTAGCTGATGGCCCTTAATGGGCCATCAAGCAGGCTACGCAGAGCTAACACCAACTTGTCTGGGATGTCTCCCAGAAGCAGAGCGTAAGTTTGAAACACAGACAGGACAGGGCCAATATTCATAACTTCAACTACAAAACTGATACACGCCTATAGACAGCATAATTATAACCAGCAAACCATAACCTGGTCTTAGACACCTCATTTGACTCCCTTTATACAAGATTTGGTGCCACCACAGGACCGTGGTAAGTCAATAATGTGATATAAGGGTTAAGGTGAAATTGAAGGTTAGGGTTAGGATGAAATCAGATATAAGGTTTAAGGTGAAATTAGAGATAAGGGTTAGGGTGAAACTGAATGCTAGGGTGAAATCAGAGATAAGGGTTAGGGTGAAATGGAGAGTTAGGGTGAAATGGAAAGTGAAGGTGAAATTAGAGATAATAAAGATTAGGGTGAAATCAGAGATGAGAGTTAAGGTGAAATTAGAGATAAAGATTAAGGTGAAATTGAAGGTTAGGGTGAAATCAGAGATAAGAGTTACCATTAAATTAGAGATAAGGGTTAGGGTAAAATTGAAGGGTAGGGTTTGGGTGAAATTGAAGGGTAGGGTGAAATCAGAGATGAGTTAAGGTGAAAATAGAGATAAGGGTTAAGGTGAAATTGAAGGTTAGGGTTAAGATGAAATCAGAGATAAGGGTTAGGGTGAAGGTAAGGGAGGGTGTGAGGGGTCAAGGTTTGGAGCAGAGTATGAGGGGTCAAGTTACCCCACTTGTTCCTAGAGGTATGAATATGGCTGGATTAAAGACACATTTTGTACACCTGGCTTCCCAAGTCGCTCTGCCGGCCAGCCCTGGCCCCCCTCTCGATTTCCCGCTCTGCCAATCTCCCACCCGCAGCAGCATCACGCAGCCGTCCAGACCCATCGAGAAAAACTCTGCATAGCGTCAGGCCCAGATCCCTGCAGGACCCCGCTTGGGAACCCCCCCAGTTCGAGCATGCTTCCGCCGGGCACAAGGTCTGTCCACCAGGGAACGCTTCAGCCGTGTCCTGGGCGCGCTATTCATAATAGTCGCAGAGACTTTAACCCTTTCTCAAGTGAAGCCCGTAGCGGCTAACGGGCCTACATACAGGTCATCGCCCTTTCGGCAGGACAACAGCCCTCTCCTGGAATTTCCCCGGCCTTGCAAAAATTTATTATGCATTAACATCGGCGAGCCAGAGACCTCCCTCGGCCAACTTGCTGAAAACTCTTAGATACCAGTTATCCTGGCCTGCTGATTTAAAAATGTTGATCCCGAGTGGATGATGTTTATCTTTAGCTTCCCTTATCAATTTTCTACACATCATAACTTCTAATTGATTGCAACCTATTTCCTCTCCTTTTTTCCCCATATGTACAGTGCTTTTGTTTATTTCTAACGGCTGCCTTTGTCACTGACCCAGGATGGGCATTTAGCCAAATTTATTTCTGTCTCTTACTTGCAGCTTTTGTGGATTTTTAAATCTCATTCACAATCTCAATCACATTTTTCTGTCTACATTTTTCCTCCCAGCTCAGAATTTTCCTCTGCTTTGGGAAATTTGCAGCACTGTCTATCTTACTGATGAGGAGCGTCATCTGTTTGCCCATATCGAATGTAACCAGGTCACAAACACTGGTCCCTAGGCAACCACCAGTTTCCAGTCCAGAGATTAATTCATCTTTATTCATCATAGCAAAGTCCAAAATAGAGACGCCTTCTGATGGGTGCAATACTGCTTGTGTTAGAGAAATACCAGCTAGTGTTTAGAGGAGGGGGGCTGAGAGCCAGGACTCCTGGGTTCTCTTGTTGGCTCTGGGAGGGGAGTGGGGTCTGGGGTTAGAGCGGGGGGGGGGAGGGGCCAGAGGACAGAAAGCTGCTAGGAGGGGGGTGGGTAAGTGACCCGGAGGGGCATTTGGGGACATATCCACAGGCTCCCCCAGCTGGGGACACTTGACACCCTCCTCCTGACCAGGGGGTTGGCGCAGACCCAGAGAGCAGGTGGGGCCGCGTGCCGGGCTGGGAGAGGGACCTGGGGGATGGGCCTTTGCGCATAGGAATATGGGGCTGGAGGGGACCTGGGGGGTCACTGAGTCCCGTTTCCCTCCCCTGCTCCTCCCCCTCGCTCCTCCTGTCCCCCCACTCTTCCCTTTCCTGCCTGCCTCCCCACTTCCCTCTCCTCCACCCCCTTCTCTGCCTTCTCCCACTTCTCCCTCCCCCACCTTCCCACCCTCTCCTTGTCTGTCCCCTCTCTTCTCTCACCCCACTGCCCTCCCCACTCCTTCCTCCCTCTCCCCACCTGTCTGCCCACTCCCCTCTCCCACACCCTCCCCCTGTCTGTCCCCCCTTCTCCCTCCCCCACCTATCTCCCCACTCCTCCCTCTCCTGCCTGTCCCAATTTCTCCCTCACCACTCTCCATGCCTGGCCCCCCACTCCTCCCTCCCCACTGTCTCCATGCCTGTCCCCCTACTCCTCCCTCCCCACTGTCTCTATGCCTGCCCCCCACTTCCCCTCCCCACTGTCTCCATGCCTGCCCCCCCATCTTCCCTCCCTGCCTCCCACTTGTCCCCCAACTCCTCCCTTCCCCACCTCCCCCTGCCTGTCCCCTCCACTCTTCCCTCCTCTCCTCTCCTCCCACCTGTCCCCCCACTCCACCCTCCCCCAGCCTGTCCCCCTCACTCTTCCCTCCTCTCCTCCCACCTGTCCCCCCACTCCACCCTCCCCCATCCTGTCCCCCCCACTCTTCCCTCCCCACCTCCCACCTGTCCCCCCACTCCTCCCTCCCCCAGCCTGTCCCCCCCACTCTTCCCTCCTCACCTCCCACCTGTCCCCCCATCCTCCCTCCCCCACCTCCCCCTGCCTGTCCCCCCCACTCTTCCCTCCCCACCTCCCACCTGTCCCCCCACTCCTCCCTCCCCCACCACCCCCTGCCTGTCCCCTCCACTCTTCCCTCCTCTCCTCTCCTCCCACCTGTCCCCCCACTCCACCCTCCCCCAGCCTGTCCCCCCCCACTCTTCCCTCCTCACCTCCCACCTGTCCCCCCAATCCTCCCTCCCCCACCTCCCCCTGCCTGTCCCCCCCACTCTTCCCTCCCCACCTCCCACCTGTCCCCCCACTCCTCCCTCCCCCACCTCCCCCTGCCTGTCCCCCCACTCTTCCCTCCCCACCTCCCACCTGTCCCCCCACTCCTCCCTCCCCCAGCCTGTCCCCCCCCACTCTTCCCTCCTCACCTCCCACCTGTCCCCCCAATCCTCCCTCCCCCACCTCCCCCTGCCTGTCCCCCCCCACTCTTCCCTCCCCACCTCCCACCTGTCCCCCCACTCCTCCCTCCCCCACCACCCCCTGCCTGTCCCCTCCACTCTTCCCTCCTCTCCTCTCCTCCCACCTGTCCCCCCACTCCACCCTCCCCCAGCCTGTCCCCCCCACTCTTCCCTCCTCACCTCCCACCTGTCCCCCCAATCCTCCCTCCCCCACCTCCCCCTGCCTGTCCCCCCCACTCTTCCCTCCCCACCTCCCACCTGTCCCCCCACTCCTCCCTCCCCCACCTTCCCCTGCCTGTCCCCCCCACTCTTCCCTCCCCACCTCCCACCTGTCCCCCCACTCCTCCCTCCCCCAGCCTGTCCCCCCCCCACTCTTCCCTCCTCACCTCCCACCTGTCCCCCCAATCCTCCCTCCCCCACCTCCCCCTGCCTGTCCCCCCCCACTCTTCCCTCCCCACCTCCCACCTGTCCCCCCACTCCTCCCTCCCCCAGCCTGTCCCCCCCCACTCTTCCCTCCTCACCTCCCACCTGTCCCCCCAATCCTCCCTCCCCCACCACCCCCTGCCTGTCCCCCCCACTCTTCCCTCCCCACCTCCCACCTGTCCCCCCACTCCTCCCTCCCCCACCACCCCCTGCCTGTCCCCTCCACTCTTCCCTCCTCTCCTCTCCTCCCACCTGTCCCCCCACTCCACCCTCCCCCAGCCTGTCCCCCCCACTCTTCCCTCCTCACCTCCCACCTGTCCCCCCACTCCTCCCTCCCCCTGCCTGTCCCCCCCACTCTTCCCCCCCTCCTCCTGCTTGTTGCCCCGCCCACGTTCCCCGAACGTTCCAAGCAACCCCAAGGAGGAAAGTGCACAGGCCGGGCCGTACCATTCCTACCCGGTGGGGACATCTTCAAGATCCTCCCAATGGCTCAAGGTTTAATGCACACACACCCCGCCCTCATGCACAGCTTGGCTGGGGAGCCCCCTCCCCTTCCCGCCAGGTACCTAGCGCCTTCAACGCTGCAAAAATCCCCCCACACACAATTTGTCTTCCCCCCGTTTCATATAATGGTACCTTCCAATGGCCAGGGTAAGAAGGTCAGGCGGGCCCTACCATTCTGGAAACCGGGGGTGCTTGAAAAAACGGTTCAAATCCTTTCGAAATGGGGGAGACAATCCGACCATTAATAGAATACAGACAGGCAAAAATCGAGGAGGGGCACTATTCAGGACGGGGAGAACAAGCCCCCCCCCAAAATATAACGCTCCCCCTCCATTAAGACACAATGGGCTGGTCCAGGATGAACCAAGACTGGAATGGATAGGGGGGAGGAAACCAAAGTCCCTCCAGGCTGAGACACGCCCCTCCCCTCTCGGGAGAAACCAAAATAGCCCCAGAGAGAGGCTGGATGGTTTAACCCTTTCTGCTACCCTCCCCCATGCACCTCCCCCCGGCTGCAGCCAGGGTCCCATGCACCCCCCGCACTGCTCCAGCCAGGGCCCCTGTGCACCCCCCAACTGCTCCAGCCAGGGCCCCATGCACCCCCTCAATGCGGCAGCCAGGGTCCCTGTGCACCCCCAACTGCTCCAGCCAGGGCCCCATGCACCCCCTCAATGCGGCAGCCAGGGTCCCTGTGCACCTCCAACTGCTCCAGCCAAGGCCCCATGCATCCCCCCAATACCCGACAGCCCCCCCTTCATGTAATGCCTCCAGTACACTGCCCTGTCCAGGCCCCTCCTGCATGCCCTCAAAATGTAGACATCCCCCCACCCCCCGATGTGCCAGGGACCCACACACCCCACCCTTCATCAGTCCAAGATTCTGTGCACCCCCCCATTTGAGACGCTCCCCTGAAACAGCATTCTTACACCGCCCCCGGGATTCCATCTCTCTCCCCTCCACACACACACTCTGGGGTCAGCCTGGGGGGACCCCTCTCCACCCTCATGGGCTATGGAGATGCCCTGCCAGCCTCAGGATCAGCGCCCCGCTCTCCCCCCAAAACCTGGCCCTACAGAAAAACTGGACAGTGGGTTAAAATTTTGTCTCATTGTTTCTTGTCTCCCCACCCCCGGACTGTCTGTCTCCATCTCTCGTCCGACAGTTAGACCGGGGTGTGTGGGGGGGGACAGGGAGCATCTCTGTGTTCTGGATTCGTACAGCTCCAGGCGCAGTCGGGGCCTGGTCCAAGACTGGGCCCAATGCAGGCCCTGTCACAATACAAAGAAGGAGGAAGAATTAATCATCGGCCCAATGCCTGTCACCATCCAGGATGGCGGGGGTGGCTGGGGTGGGGGGAGATTCCCTCCCCTTCCCTCCGTTGTCTCCCCCACTCTGATCTCGATGTTTGGGGGGGTGAACCCCGCGCATCTCAGAGTTCCAGGGGTCAGGACCCCCGCGGATCAGAACGATGCGTAGGAACCCTGTGGATTCCGAAGTTCCACAGATCAGGACCCCCCCTTACCCCCTCAGATCTCAACATTCCATGGCCAGACCCCCGCCCCCCCCACCCCCAATGTGCCATGGGCTGAATCTATCCCACCCTCTCCCCGTGGATCTCAATGTTCAATGGATTGGAACCCTCAGTGGATCTCAACGTTCCAGGGACCGGAACCCCACAAATCTCAACGTTCCAGATACCGGAACCCCGCAGATCTCAACGTTCCAGGGACCGGAACCCCGCAGATCTCAACGTTCCAGGGACCGGAACCCCACGAATCTCAACATTCCAAAGACCGGAACCCCACAGATCTTGACATTCCATGGATCGGAGCCCCACAGAGCTCAATGCACGACGGATTAGGCCCCTCAGTGGATCTCAATGTTTAATGGATCAGAACCCTGCAGGAACTCGACGTTCCACAGACCAGAACCCCGTGGATCTCAACCTTCCACGGACCAGAACCCCACAGACCTCAACATTCCACAGTCCGGAACCCCGTGGATCTCAACATCCCATGGACCGGAACCACGTGGATCTCGACATTCCACGGATCCAACCCTCACGGAGCTCAGAGCTCCACGGATCAGAACCCTCAGGGGGGAACCTCAACGTTCTATGGGCTGGAACCCTGCGGCTCTCAACGTTCCACGGGCCGGAACCCTGTGGATCTCAACATTCCATGGGTCAGAACCTTACGGAACTCAACATTCCACGGGCCGGAACCCTGCGGGTCTCAACATTCCATGGGTCAGAACCTTACGGAACTCAACATTCCACGGGCCGGAACCCTGTGGATCTCAACATTCCATGGGTCAGAACCTTACGGAACTCAACATTCCACGGGCCGGAACCTTGTGGATCTCAACATTCCACGGGCCAGAACCCTACGGAACTCAACATTCCACGGGCCGGAACCCTACGGAACTCAACATTCCACGGGCCGGAACCTCGCAGACCTCAACGTTCTATGGACCGGACCCCCGCGGATCTCAGCGTCCCCGGGGCCTCCCCCCTTCTGAACCGGAGCCAGACCAGAAGTGCTTTCATGACTCAGCCCCTGACTCATAATCTCACAGCTTCATCCCAGCCCGGCTCAGCTCTCGGACCAACTTCACTCTCCCCCACTCCCATGCCTGACTCCAGACCGGGGTGGGGTCCGCAATCACCGCCACCACCCCCATTGAGTCCCTTCCCAGCCCCCCGAAAGTCACCTCCGCTGAGATCTGCACTCCCGTCTCTCCCGGGCACTTTCTATCCACATGCACGAGTTGGGGATTTCCCGGCGGCCAGGATGCATTGCGCGGCTGTCTTGGCCACGTGACCGCAGGTCCCATGAGACCGGCGTCGCCATCTTTAGTGTGGGCAAAAAAAAGTGGCTAACTGCCCCTGTTTTCTGAGAGCCAGGGAGAGAACCCAGGAGTCCTGGCTCCCAGCCCCCCCTGCTTTAACCCACCAGCCCCCACTCCCCTCCCAGAGCAGGGGAGAGAACCCAGGAGTCCTGGCTCCTAGCCCCCCTGCTCTAACCCACCAGCCCCCACTCCCCTCCCAGAGCTGGGGAGAGAAGCCAGGAGTCCTGGCTCCCAGCCCCCCTGCTCTGACCCACCAGCCCCCATTCCCCTCCCAGAGCTGGGGAGAGAACCCAGGAGTCCTGTCTCCCAGCCCCCCTGCTCTGACCCACCAGCCCCCACTCCCCTCCCAGAGCTGGGGAGAGAACCCAGGAGTCCTGGCTCCCAGCCCCCCTGCTCTGACCCACCAGCCCCCACTCCCCTCCCAGAGCCGGGGAGAGATCCCAAGAGTCTTGGCTCCCAGTCCCCCCTGCTCTAACCACCAGCCCGCACTCTGCTCCCAGAGCGGGGAGGGGGGACCCAGGAGTCCAGGCTCATCCCCCGTCCCTAGTTCTACCCCACTTCCCTCACCTTCCTGTAACCCCTAAATCACCCTGAATTACTCTCTCTCCTGACTGGGGGGACCCCCAAAATAGCTTGCAGAGCCCTGCTCCCCGGGCCGTTCCCAGATGTGCAGCCCCAGCCATGTACTGAGGACTAGTTCTGGGAGGGGAAAGGGAGCTGAGGAGGCTGGGGGGTGCTTCTGGAAGAAATGGGGGCAGGGGAGATTTCCCTGCCCACCCACAGGACACCTACTGGGGTCCACTCTGCTCAGGAAATGGGGCATCCCCATCTGACCTCCCCCCCTTGGGCATCAATTTCCTCTCTTTAGGATCTCTGCTTTCAACACCCGCTCCATGGCACCCCCTCTGTCTACACAGCCCCCCAAATCTCTATAGCCCCCCCAGACCCCCTCAATTGACACAGCAACCCCCACTCTCCCTGGAGCACCCTCATCTCTATAGCCCCCCGGAGCACCCCCTCAAACTCTGCAGGCCTCCCTCTTTCACCCCAGCAGCCCCCAATTTCTGCAGAAGGCCCATGGTGCCCCCAAATTCCCTCAGGGCACCCCCCAATTTCTGCACAGCCCCTACCATATACTTCCAACCCCCAAACTCCGGACCAGCACCCCTAACTCCCCCGGGGTGTATGCCCATCTACGCAACACCCCTCGCTTTCTCCAGGGCCCTGGAATTCCATCACAGCTCCCCCTGACATCTGAGGTGCCCCCCCAGGCTATGCAGTACCCCCAACCCCCTGGAGCACCCCAAAAGTACACAGCAGGAATACACCATCCCCCCAATTTGTGCAGCACCTCCAAAGTCCTCAGGGCCACCCCCACTCTACACAGCACCTCAAACACCTCCCTGGAGCACCCCAATCTCTATAAAGCCCCCCAAGGTATACAGCACTCCCTAACCCCCAGCATCATTTCTCCACCCCTCAATCTCTACAGGACCCCCCAATCCCTGCAGCACCCCTAAATTCCCCCTTCCCCCCAGGGGCTCTCTGATCATACCCTGCCCCCCCATATCACCTGGCTCCCCAGGCGGGGGGCAGAGTGCCGGGGGGCGCCGGCGAGCGCCCCAGGGCACAGCGTAGAGCTGGTAAGGAGGAAGAAAAGTGGGGACCCCATGCTGCCAAGGCTTACCCCCAAATCCAGCCGCCTGACACCAAGCTGGGAAGCAGCCAGGACTGGTGTGTGACCAGCCCCTCTGCCCAGCCTGCTTCTTACATACACCCCCACCAGAGAGTGGGGGGCCAGGCCAGCCAATGAGCTGCTGGGGGGCACGGTGGGGGGTGGGGAGGACAGACGTGTTGGGAGGGGGGAGGACGGGAAGACAGCGGGACATGGGGGGGCAGCAGGGAGAGGGCGTGATTGGGGTTTGCTTGTGGGGGACAGTTCAAGGGGGGCTGCATGTGGGGGGTCCCCGCCACCCCCACCCAGACACACACCCCTGGGAGTGAAGGAATCATTGGGGTGTGTGTGTGTGTGTAAGCCTCCTGGGTGGGTCCAGACACAGAGGGACCCCCCCCAAATTCTGGCCTCTCGCCCCCCTCCTGCAAGCTGGGGCATTGGGGGGGGGCAGGGGAGAGTTAGAGATGCTCCAGCACTTGCTTTCTTCTCAAAAAGCCCACGCCCCCCAACTCCCTCCCGCTAGCCAGGCTCCGGGGATGGAGGGGAGCCAGCGCCCCATAGAGGGGACAGGCCACTGCTCCATTTCCGCCCCCCCCCCGAGCCAGCCAGTCCCCTCCCTGGGGCCGGGTGGGAGCCGGCACCCCCTAGAGGGGACAGGCCCCTGCCCCCCAGAGCCAGCTGGCTGGGAGCTGGCCACAGGAGTTTGGACACGACCTGCCCGCTCAGCTCATAGGATGGAGGATTTGGGTTCGAGGAGAAGGGGCGGGACCCTGGGCTCGAGTTGGCCAGAGTCCCAAATCGAAAAGCCATGATGCGCCAAATCAGGCGGGAGGAAATGAAACAGTTCAGAAAAATGCCACTGTGGCTTGTGTCAGAATCCTTCGCAAGGTGCCACGCTCGAGAGGGGAAAAGCTGGCTAGGTTAAAAAAATGAAATAAAAAATGGACCTGGTTCTGAGGGGAAAGTGATGGCTATAAAAAGATGAACATAGAACAAATAGAAGAAAAGGGTGGGTTGATTGTACCGAATAGGAATCAGAAGGGAGGAATCATAGTACATTGATAAGGGAAGCAAAAGGGCCACAAAGTGCTGTGGCCTGCACAGTTAAGGACAGTAAGGAGGTGGGTTGTTGGTTTTTTAAATCATGCTAAGACAAACAGACATCTAGGAACAACAAACACAGGCCATACTTACAGGGTGGGGGGCTCAATCCCGGGAAGCAGGGACTCTGAAAAAGAGATTTGGGCGGCATGCTGGAGTAGCAGCTGAACATGAGCTCCCAGGGCGACGCAGTGGCTAAAAGAGCGAATACGCTCGTGGGACGTATAACCGGGGGAATCTGGAGCAGGAGGTGCAGGGAGGTGATTTTATCTCTGAATTTGGTCCTCATGCAACCGCAGCTGGACTCCCGTGGCCGGGTCCAGGGCCCACAATTTAAGATGGACGGGGCTAAACTGGAGCTGCATGAAGGATTAAAGGATTAGAAAACCTGCCTCACTGGAGCAGCCTCACGGAGCGTCAGCGACTTAGCTTAACGCAGAGAAGGTGAAGAGGCGACTTGGAGGGATGATTTCAGGGCAGGCCCGTGGCCAGGGTTGTACAGGTCAAACCAGATCATGGCGGTCTGGGCATCGGAATCTAGAAAACCCAGGAGTCCTGGCGCCCAGTCCCCCCTGCTCTAACCACCAGCCCCCACTCCCCTCCCAGAGCCAGGGAGAGAACCCAGGAGTCCTGGCGCCCAGTCCCCCCTGCTCTAACCACCAGCCCCCACTCCCCTCCCAGAGCCAGGGAGAGAACCCAGGAGTCCTGGCTTCCAGCCCCCTCTGCCCTGACCCACCAGCCCCCACTCCCCTCCTAGAGCCGGGGAGAGAACCCAGGAGTCCTGGCTCTCAGCCCCCCCTGCTCTAACCCACCAGCCCCCACTCCCCTTCCAGGGCCACAAAGGGTATCCCAGTAACCCCTCTGAACAGAAGAAAGCAGGACATTGTATTGCCAAGAGTGAAAAAACAAATCTTTAATCCACCCCCGCGCCTAGAAAGGGGGAGGGGGGTTTACAGGGTGGGGGGGGAGAGTGTGAAGCATGCAATGGAAATGGTTAATGGTGATGAAGGAACCCCCTCCCCTCCCCGAGCCAGGGATAGAACCCAGGCATCCTGATACACACAGCTGGGGGGTTGTCAGGGTGCATCACCTGCCCCCTGAGAGCAGCTTAGGGTCAGAAGGGCCACTCCAAAAAGGGTGAGGAGTCAGGGCTCCTTTGGGGGAGAGCCCCCCCACTCCCCAGTGACCCTCCAAAAAAACCAAACTGACCTAGAAACTGAGGGGAGAGACCCCAAATCCTGAGCATCTCCCCCCCCCCCCATCAACTGGGCTCTGAATCCCTGGAGTGGGGAGAAATACAATCCCCCCAGTGAAAAATATTGGGGAGACCTGCTGGGGAATTAAAGGGTAGCCCCTCCCGCCCACAGGGCACAGCTGATAACATTTCAGCTGAGGGGGTGGGGCCAGGAGGCTGGGGACGGGGCCAGGATAAATGAGGGAGGGGCGAAGAGACTGGCTCACTTCCTGTCTAGTCACCAAGCCCCCCCCTCCCCCCGCTTGATACCAGCTGGGGAGTGGGGGTCCCCCCTCACCCCAATATTAGAGTGGGGTGAATTCCACCCCCCTTTCTGCTGCCACCTTTTCCCGCCCCCTATCTGGACCTCGGCCTGGTTTTCGGGGGCTGAGGAATTAGGGGGAGGCAAGGAGTAAAGGGGACCCTGAATTAATAGCTGTTGGTGGGGGGGGGGGGGCAAAAGTGCCCCCAAAATGAAGGGAGAAAAGGGGGAGAGGAGCTTAATACATGACAATGGAGCTAGGGGGTAGCAAGATATGGGGGCTCTGCCCCCCAAAATGATGGCAGAAGTGGGGTGCAGGGGGACCCCAATATTAGATGCCGACATAGCCAGGGGCAGGAATCTGGGGGGCATAAGGCAGGCTCTTTGCCCCCTAGGGGATGGGAGAAACAGGGTGCAGGAGGACCCCAAACTGACAGATACTGAAGCAGAGGCTGGCAGCGAGGGCAGACAGAGCCCCCACCCAGGGGCTGGGCAGGGAGCTGAGCCCCCCGAGCCCTCAGCAGTCGGTGGTGATCTTCGAGGAGAGCTCCTGGATGCGCCGGGCGCTGCACGACTTGCACAGGATGTGCCCGTCCAGGGGGTAGCAGCCCCGGCCCTCGCCCTCCGACGACAGCAGCAGCCCACACTCCTGGGGTGGGGGGGAATAGAGAGTCCGTTAGAACCCAGGCATCCGGGCTGCTAGCCGCCCCTACTGTAACCATGAGACCACACTCCCCTCCCAGTGCCGGGGAGAGAACCCAGGACTCCTGGCTCCCAGCCCCCCCTGCTCTAACCACCAGCCCCAACTCTCCTCCCAGAGCCGGGGAGAGAACCCAGGAGTCCTGGCTCCCAGCCCCCCCTGCTCTAACCACCAGCCCCAACTCCCCTCCCAGAGCCGAGGAGAGAACCCAGGAGTCCTGGCTCCCAGCCCCCACTGCTCTAACCACCAGCCCCCGCTCCCCTCCCAGAGCTGGGAGAGAACCCAGTAGTCCTGGCTCCCAGCCCCCCCTGCTCTAACCCACCAGCCCCCACTCCCCTCCCAGAGCCAAGGAGAGAACCCAGGCGTCCGGGCTCCCAGCCCCCCCTGCTCTAACCCACTAGCCCCCAATCCCCTCCCAGAGCCAAGGAGAGAACCCAGGAGTCCTGGCTCCCAGCCCCCTACCTCACACTTATAGCACCCAATGTGGAAGCTCCGATCCAGGGCCACGATCCTGACCGTCTCCTCCTGCCCGGGCTCGGGCATGATGGCGTTGCCACAGACAGAGCAGCGGGGGGCAAACTTCCTACGGGGCAGAGAGAAGGGAAAGAGAGCTCAGGGTGGGGCTGGAAGGGGCGGGGCCACATGCTAAGGGGTGGGGCCACTGGCCAGGGGGTGGGGCCACAGGCCGGGGGGCGGGGCCGTACCGGTGGAAGTCCTCGATGCAGTGCACCTGGCTGGTGGCGTCCACGGTGAAGGGGACCCCGTCCAGGCAGTGGTGGCAGACGACGCAGGTGAAGCACTGGGGGTGATAGGCCTTGCCCATGGCCCGCAGGATCCGGTCCAGGATGGGCTTGGAGCACCGGGAGCATTTCTCCAGCGTCACCTGGCGGGAGGGGAGAGCCGTGGGGCTGGGGCCAGCCCCCCTTGCTGTAACCCCCCCGACCCCACTTCCCTCCCAGAGCTGGGGAGAGAACCCAGGAGTCCTGGCTCCCAGCCCCCCTGCTCTAACTCACCAGCCCCCACTGCTCTCCCCTCCCACAGCCACGGAGAGAACCCAGGAGTCCTGGCTCCCAGCCCCCCCCGCTCTAACCACTAGCCCTCACTCCCCTCCCAGAGCCAGGGAGAGAACCCAGGAGTCCTGGCTCCCAGCCCCTCCTGCTCTGACCCACCAGCCCCCACTCCCCTCCCAGAGTCGGGGAGAGAACCCAGGAGTCCTGGCTCCCAGTCCCCCCTGCTCTAACCCACCAGCCCCCACTCCCCTCCCAGAGCCAGGGAGAGAACCCAGGAGTCCTGGCTCCCAGCCCCCCATGCTCTAACCCCCCAGGCCCCGCTCCTCTCCGCTCCCCGGGGAGAGAACCCCGGCGTCCAGCACTCACGACGTAGCAGGCCTCGCAGTACGCCCTCCGCTCCATGGCATAGAAGGGTTGGCCCCGCAGCCGGGCGTGGCAGGTGGTGCAGGTGAAGCAGGGAACGTGGAAGACCTGGTCCATGGCCACGCAGCCCGTCCCGTCCCCCACCACGTTCTCCCCACAGCGGGCGCAGCGCCCTGGGGGGGAAAGGGGGGAGGGGTCACACGGGGCCCCCCAGCTTCTCTATGGACCCTTCTTCGCACTGCCACAACCATCCCATCCCCCCAGCATCCCCCTCCCTGCCCCATAAGCACCAGCCCTCCCATCTCACCGAAGTACTCCCCCGCCGGCGGGTGATTCATGTCGTGCACCAGCTTCCTGGTCAGTCTGTCCAACTCCTCCTCTGGGCGGCTCAGGGGGGCCTGGGGGAGCGAGATCTTGGCTGGACGCTTCGCTCACATTGATCTGCGCCCCCCCCACGAGGAGGTACAATCCCCAGCAGGAAAGAACCCAGGAGTCCGGGCTCCCAGCACCTCCCTCTTCTAACCACCAGCCCCCATTTCCCTTCCAGAACCAGAGAGAGAACCCAGGAGTCCGGGCACCCAGCCCCCCCTGCTCTAACCACCAGCCCGCACTCCCCTCCCAGGACTGGGGAGAGAACCCAGGAGTCCTGGCTCCCAGCCCCCCCTGCTCTAACCACCAGCCCCCACTCCCCTCCCAGAGCTTGGGAGAGAACCCAGGAGTCCGGGCTCCCAGCCCCCCCTGCTCTAACCAACCAGCCCCCACCCCCTCCCAGAGGACCCAGGGGTCCTGCCCCCCCTCACACACCCATCCATTCCCTCTCACGTTACCTGGTGCTGGTATCCTCCTCCACCACCAGGGAGCACCTTCCCCGTCACCGCCGTCTCTTCCTTGCCTGGGGTCCCGGCGGCAGCCTCGTACGGACCCCCAGCCGCCTCCCCCGGCTTGGCCAGCCCCCCAATCCCATAGCTCTCCCCCTTGCCTGGCCTCTTGCCGTAACCCCCCGGCTCCAGATACCAGCCCTCCTCCCCGGCGTACTGGGCCCCGCGACCAGCTCGGGGCGACGGGGGCGCATAGGCCTGCTCGGCCCGGTGCTTCGGTTGACCGTAACCCAGCACCGGCTGTGCGACTTTGACCTGGACATTAAACGCCGGCCCAGCCGATGTGGTGTAGGACGCGGGCGTGGGCTGCGGGTAGGGCTTATGCCCGGGTGGCACCCGCGGGTAGCCAGCCCCGTACTGGGGGGACGGCCCAGAGGAAGCCGTTGAGGTGGCATGTTGGGGCGATTGACTGTAGGGCGAGTTCTTGGGGGCGAAGGAGCCTGGCTTGTAGGGGATGGGCATTTTGGGGGGGCCTGGCTGCGGGGGGCCAGAGGCCGATGGGTACGAGACGGAGTCGAAGTTCTGGAGAAGAAAGGAGAGGAAAGATGAGATATAGGCTGGTGTGGGGCTTTAGGGGACCCCTCCTGGCCTTGGGGGACCCCATATTACCATCCCCCCAGCCTGCAAATCCACCCCAACCCTAAATACACTGGAACACCCATCATTCCCCAAGGAACCCATGTTGATTGTCAACTCTTGCTAGTCCAACAGTGACTCAGTGAAACCATCAATATCTTGTGAGCCGTGAAGGATGGAAGCACATGTCATACCCCGTTGGAAAGCTTCAAGTTTTGGCTTTCCAACGGTGCCTGGCGCTCATCTCTCTGCCCATCGGTTCAGGAGATATCGGGCAATAAAGGCGGGCCCACTGTGACATCCCTTGAACCATCTCCAGTTCTCTCACCCCGAGGTTCTGGTCGGAACGTGATTTTCGGGGGCCGATCCCCGGGGAACCGGGGGAGGGAGAAAGGGGCGGGTGATACCACCAGAAAACCCAGGATCTCTACTTTCCAAAAGCATCACACACGGGAGCCTGTGTCCACCGGTTCCAGAGATATCAGGCGCTGGAGTTGCCATGTGGTGGGCAGGAGACGGGCAAGAAGGCACTTGGAAAGACGTGATTATAGGGACTGAAATCTCATTAGGGTGGGAGAGGCTGTGCCCATGAAAACGCACCAGGTCCACTCCCCCCAGAACCCTCCTGGGGGGCCGTTTACCTGCCTCTCCCCCCGGCGTTGCGGGCCGGCGCTCTCCATATCAGCCAACATACTGGTGAGCGAGTCTATTTGGGCATCGATGCTGGAGGGGCGGTGGGGCCCCGGGTCTAGGGCAGACCCCTAAGGAAACAGACCAGGAGGGGGAGGGGATTAGGCCCGTCAGCTGGGATCATGCAGTCCAGCTGCTGTCCTAGCGGCAGGTCGTTCCGGAGGGTAACGGGAATCAAGCCTCATGCTCCAGGGCAGGAGATGGTCAGGAAGGAGCCGTCCCGTGTGCCCCATATGACCAAGGCAGGTGAATTATGGGAAACTTATGCCTTCTCCAAGGCCCCACAGAGGCAGGACACTGGGCTGCATGGGACACAGGTCACCCCCCTTCCACCAGCACCCCAAATCCCTGATTGCCAAGAGAGGTTGGAGGGTGTTCTGGACTGGGGGAGCCCCCCCCTCTGTGAGGTGGGTCATACACCAGCCAACTCAACCCCCCAGTTCCTGCCTTGCGAGGGACCCCAATCCTGTCCCACCCCCGCCCCACTCCCCAGGGGCCCGTTCCTCCTTCCTACCTGCATGTGGTACCCGCGTCCAGCAGAGGGGGGGCCACCCCAGGGTGCCCCTGGCTCATCCTTGGCTCCAGGGGGTGATGGGTAATGATGCTCGGGGCCGAAACCAGAAGGCAGGGAACGGGAGGGGAGGCTGCCTAGAGAGGAGACAGCAATCGGACAGACCCACAAGCCCCCTCCCTCTGTATTCCCCACTCCACCGCCCCCCAGATTCTCCACCCCCCCCCAGCCCTGCCACCCACCTGGATCAGACCAATCAGGTACCGGGAGGGTGGAAAATGGGTATTTACCAGGGCCCGCTGGCTGGTAGCTTGGCCCGCTCATGCCACCCCCGTTCTGCTCCTGGGGGGCCGGCCTGGGGGGTGCGGGGACCGGGGCGTATTTCTTCTGGGGTTTGCAGAGTGCTGGAGCTGAGACCGAGACGCCAGGAGACCCCGAATTGCTCAGCTGCTTGGGAGGAAGCCAGGTGGGACCGGACATCTCGCAGACCTGGGGGGTGGGGTGCAGAGAGGTTAGGTGGGGTGGGCTGGGAGCCAGGACTCCTGGGTTCTCTCCTTGGCTCTGGGAGGGGACAGGGACTGGTGGGTTAGAGTGGGGTGGGGGAGGCTGAGAGCCAGGACTCCTGGGTTCTCTCCCCGGCTCTGGGAGGGGAAGTAGGGGCTGGTGGGTTAGAGCGGGGGCTGAGAGCCAGGACTCCTGGGTTCTCTCTCCAGCTCTGGAAATGGAGTGGGGGCTGGTGGGTTAGAGCAGGGGGGACTGGGAGCCAGGACTCCTGGGTTCTCTCTCCAGCTCTGGAAATGGAGTGGGGGCTGATGGGTTAGAGCAGGGGGGGCTGGGAGCCAGGACTCCTGGGTTCTCTCCCCAGCTCAGGAAGGGGAGTGGGGGCTCGTGGGTTAGAGCAGGGTGGGGGCTGGGAGCCAGGACTCCTGGGTTCCCAGGGGCTGAAAAGAGGTCCTACCACGGGACTCTGGCCCTGGGGGCGCTAAGGGGGATGGGGGTCCCTGGCCAGCGGAAAGGGGGGGGTGTCTCTGATCACGTGGGGGGAATTCCTGCGGGGCGGGGGAACCCGATTCTTACCTGGCTCCGATGGGGGAATCCCAGCTGGGGGAGGGGGGTTCCAACCCCTCCTGCCCTGCCCCACTCGTGGGGGGGAAGGGTCCCTGGCCCGTTGGAAGGGGGGGGAGGAGGAGGGTGCCGGAGGCTCCGGATCCAGCCGGCTCCGAAACTCCCCACAAAAGTTTTTTTTTTCTCCTAACTCCCCAAAAACTTTTTTAATGGACCCCCTCGGTGACATCACCACATTCCAGAGGGGTCACGTGGGGATGGGAATTCCTACCACTTCCTGTGGGGGGGCATGGGCGGGGCAGGGTAGGACTCCTGGGTTCTTCCCCCTCCCCCGGTTTTGGGAGGGGAGCGGGACCTGGTGGGTTAGAGCGCGGGGGGGGGGCTCGGAGCCCGGACTCCTGGGTTCTCGCCCCGGTTCTGGGAGGGGAGTGGGGGCTGGGAGCCAGGACTCCTGGGTTCTCTCTCGGCTCTGGGAGGGGAGTGGGGGCTGGTGGTTAGAGCAGGGGGGGCTCGGAGCCCGGACTCCTGGGTTCTTGCCCCGGTTCTGGGAAGGAACTGCCTGGCTCAGGGGCGGGGAATTGGATACGAGACCTTTCCCCTTTCAGGAGTGTGGGCTCCCATCCGGTCCCCGGCCAGCCAAGCTCTGGGTCCCTGGCTCCTCTCCAGCCTTATCAGGAAAGTCTGAACAGCTGTTCCACTCTGGTGGGGCGATTATGGCTTCTTGTCCTGGCCCCTGTCACGCCGGGCACTGCCCAGACACAGAATGACAGACCCTGACCCAAACAGCTGACGAGATACAATGCAAGAGGGGAAACTGAGGCACGGGAGTAAGGGACCGAGCCTACGTCACATAACAAAGCCAGGAAGAGAACCCAGGAGTCCTGGCTCCCATCTCCCCTGCTCTAACCCACCAGCCCCCACTCCCCTCCCAGAGCCGGGCAGAGAACCCAGGAATCCTGGCTCCCAGCCCCCCCTGCTCTGACCCACCAGCCCCTACTCCTCTTCCAGGGTTGGGGAGAGAACCCAGGAGTCCTGGCTCCCAGCCCCCCCTGCTCTAACCACCAGCCCCCACTGCCCTCCCAGAGCTGGGGAGAGAACCCAGGAGTCCTGGCTCCCAGCCCCCCCTGCTCTGACCCACCAGCCCCTACTCCTCTTCCAGGGCTGGGGAGAGAACCCAGGAGTCCGGCAGTTCTGCAGCGCGCCACCTGCTGGGCGGGGGGCCGACACTGCAAGCCAGGGCAATCCGCGGTGCGACATCGCCCCCTGTCGGCCACAGGCTGGAACCGACACATCCCTAGAACCCGAGTGATTAACATGGGGGCAGCAGGGGTCAGTGGCCTCCATGGGGAGGGGCTGGGAGCCAGGACTCCTGGGTTCTCTCCCCAGCTTTGGGGGGCCAGTGGTTGGAACAGGGGGATGTGAGCCAGGACTCCTGGGTTTTATCCCTGGGTACAGATTCTGTAGCCCCCCCCCGCCACTCTTTTAAGACATGTCACTGCCTGGGGCACCCCCGCCTGCTCCCCCCACAAACTACTGGGAGTTTCCTGCATTTGTGACTATACCACAATGGTCTTTATGTCCGGAAATCTATCCAGGGACCCCTGGCCCGGCGCTGAGATGCAGCCACCTCTGGGGCGGGGCGGCCGGTTACCCAGGGCCCCTCTCCCCGGGCTGAGATGCAGCCACCTCTGGAGCGGGGCGGCTGGTTACCCAGAGACCCCTCGCCTGGCGCTGAGATGCAGCCACCTGTGGGGCAGCGTGGACTGTTACCCAGAGACCCCTCACCCAGCACCGAGATGCAGCCACCTCTGGGGCGGGGCGGCTGGTTACCCAGAGACCCCTCGCCTGGCGCTGAGATGCAGCCACCTCTGGGGCGAAGCGGCCTGTTACACAGGGACCCCTCGTCCCATGGCCCTCCCATACGTCTTTGTCTCGTCTCACGATGGATGAGGGTCCAAAACAAACATCCAGTTTCCTCCCCGCTCCCCCCGCACAATTCCCACCTTCTTGCCTGCCTGCCACCCCGGGCTCTCCAGCGTGGGCAGCGACAATAGAAGGAAATTGAGCAACTTCATTCAGGGACCAGCCAGTCCCAGCTGTGCCCCCCCCCCGTGCCACAAATCCCAGCCTCCCCCGCCCCCACAATTCCTGGACCTCAATGGACAGCAGTGGGGTGAATTGAGCAGAGCGATCAGAGCCAGGACTCCTGGGTTCTCTCCCCGGCTCTGGGAGGGGAGTGGGGGCTGGATTGTTAGAGCAGGGGGGGCTGGGAGCCAGGACTCCTGGGTTCTCTCCCCGGCTCTGGGAGGGGAGTGGGGGCTGGTGGGTTAGAGCGGTGGGGGGCTGGGAGCCAGGACTCCTGGGTTCTCTCCCCGGCTCTGGAAGAGGAGTGGAGGCTGGTGGGTCACAGCAGGGGGAGCTGGGAGCCAGGACTCCTGGGTTCTCTCTCCAGCTCTGGGAGAGGAGTGGGGGCTGGTGGGTCACAGCAGGCGGGGTTGGGAGCCAGGACTCCTGGGTTCTCTCCCCGGCTCTGGAAGAGGAGTGGGGGCTGGTGGGTCAGAGCAGGCGGGGCTGGGAGCCAGGACTCCTGGGTTCTCTCTCCAGCTCTGGGAGAGGAGTGGGGGCTGGTGGGTCACAGCAGGCGGGGTTGGGAGCCAGGACTACTGGGTTCTCTCCCCGGCTCTGGAAGAGGAGTGGTGTCTAGTGGTTAGAGCAGGGGGGGCTGGGACCTGGGTTTCTTTGTGGATCTTGGAATTGTCCAACCTTTTTCCTGAAAGGTCTATTAATACTTCCTCCCCCCCCCCCCCGCGGCTGGGCCGGGGCAGGAAGGATGTGAACTAGAGAGAGAACTTCCCCCTCCCAGGACATTATAAAAGACCCTGGCCTGGCTCAGCCATTGGAGGCTGGTTCTCCGGACTGGGGGGCTCAGCTGGGAATTTACACCCAACCCCCGAAAGTCCTGCTGGCAGGAAGGTTGGAGGGACCCTGCTGGTCAGGGTGAGCTGTCAGTGCCCGGACGCCTGGGTTCTCTCCCTGGCTCTGGGATGGGAGTGGGGGCTGATGGGTTAGTGCAGGGGGGGCTGGGAGCCAGGACACCTGGGTTTTCTCCCTGGCTCTGGGAGGAGAGCAGGGGCTGATAGGTTAGAGCAGGGGGAGCTGGGAGCCAGGACTCCTGGGTTCTCTCCCCGGCTCTGGGAGGAGAGCAGGGGCTGATGGGTTAGAGCAGGGCGGGCTGGGAGCCAGGACTCCTGGGTTCTCTCCCCGGCTCTGGGAGGAGAGCAGGGGCTGATGGGTTAGAGCAGGGCGGGCTGGGAGCCAGGACTCCTGGCTTCTCTCCCCAGCTCTGGGGAGGGAGTGGGGGCTGGTGGTTAGAGCAGGGGGGCTGGGAGCCAGGACTCAACCCCCTTCCCCTTTGAAGTCCCCCTTCCCCAGTTGAAGATCTACCTGCAGATACTATGAGCTCGGGAAGGGGGCCGGTGAGCTCCGTGCGCGAGTTTACGCGCCACGCCAGCGATGTGCTGCTCAACCTGGACCAGCTTCGGCACCGCCGCGCCCTGACCGATGTCACCCTGCTGGTGGGGGGGCGCCCCCTGCTGGCCCACAAGGCGGTGCTGGCTGCCTGCAGGTGAGGGGGGCGTGGCTGGGAAGGGGTGGGGGCATGGCTGGTGGGAGTGTGGCTTCTGCAGAGTGGGCGTGGCTGGGAAGGATGGAGGCGTGGCTCGAGAGGGCGTGGCTGGGAAGGGGTGGGCGTGGCTGTGAATGGGTGTTGGGGGAGTAGAGGGGCGTGGCTGGGAAGGGGTGGGGGCGTGGCCTGAGAGCACCTGGATGAGAAGACTGAAGGCGTGGCTAGAGGGGGCGTGGCTGTGCAGCAGTGGGCGGGGCTGTGAGGGGTGCAGTGAGTAGGGAGTGTGCTTGGGAAAGGTGGGGCGTGACTAGAGCGGGCGTGGCTGGGAAGGGGTGGGCGTGGCTAGAGTGGGCGTGGCTTGCAGTGGTGGGCGGGGCTGCGAGGGGGCTCCATGGGTAGGGGGTATGGTTGGGAAAAGTGGGGCGCAGCTGGGTGGGGACATGACTGAGGGGGCCACGGGAGCGGGCATTGCATCATGGTGGGGGGAGGTGGCTGTGGAGCGGGTCTGTGTAGGGCACGGGGTGGGGGGCAGTGACATGGCTGGGGGTTGGTGGGACTACCCACCAAGGGGGGGGGGCTCGCCCATTTGGACCCACAGCTGGGTCCCCATCCTGTGGGGAGACAAGATAGGGGGCACCAGGCCAGAGTCTGAGCTGCCATCGGGGTGGGGGACAGGGGGCAGAGGAGGCGTGGCTATGGGGAGGCCGAGTTCGGGCCACGCCCCAGTGTTTGATAGGGAGGTGTGGCCACAGGGGAGGTGTGGTCTGGGTGGGCCACGGTGCATGCTGGGAGTTGTAGTCCCCTAACCCTTCTCTCCCCCCGGGGCAGTGGCTTCTTCTACTCCATCTTCCTGGCCCAGGGGGGCAGCGAGGTCAGTGTCCTCACCCTGCCCGGCTCCATCCAGCCCGGGGGCTTCCAGGCCCTGCTGGATTTCATGTACACCTCCCGCCTGCCCCTCACCCTGGCCTCCGTCCCGGCCCTGCTCAGCGCCGCCACCTACCTGCAGATGGAGCACGTGGTGGACGCCTGTCACCGCTTCATCCAGGCCAGGTAGGGGGCGCTGGCTCCCCTCCAGCCCCAGGGCGGGGACTGGCTGGCTCAGGGGGGCGGGGAATGGGGCAGGGGCCTGTCCCCTCTAGGGGGCGCCGGCTCCCACCCGGCCCCAGGGCAGGGACTGGCTGGCTCAGGGGGGGCGGGGAATGGGGCAGGGGCCTGTCCCCTCTAGGGGGCGCTGGCTCCCACCCGGCCCCAGGGCGGGGACTGGCTGGCTCAGGGGGGCGGGGAATGGGGCAGGGGCCTGTCCCCTCTAGGGGGCGCCGGCTCCCACCCGGCCCCAGGGCGGGGACTGGCTGGCTCAGGGGGGCGGGGAATGGGGCAGGGGCCTGTCCCCTCTAGGGGGCACCAGCTCCCACCTGGCGCAGGGTGGGGACTGGCTCAGGGCGCTGCCCCCCCCACATTTCATCCCTCTCTCTTGCAGTTACGACCGTGCTAGCTTCTACTCCAAGCCCCTTCCCTCCCCAGTGGACCCCAAACCCCTGGACCCCCTCCGACGACCCCCAGATGCCAGTGGGATGGTGCCCACAGGAGCTCCCCACCCAGAGGGGCCAAGCCTGGGCCCTCCCCTGCAATCAGCTCCAGCCAGGGCCCCGGCGAAGGATTCTGGGGGAGCGCCCCCAGGGGGGGAGCGGGGGCCCCCCGACAGCCCATCGCGCTCTGAGGGGCACCCTGCCTCCCCCCGTGAGTCCAGCAGCTGCGCCCCCGACCCCAAGGCCTGTAACTGGAAGAAATACAAATTCATCGTCCTGAACTCCCTTCGGGAGGAGGGGGTGGGGGAAGGGGGTGGGGCCGGCCCCCAGCCCCCCGCTCCCCTGACCCCTCCCGAGCCCCCGACCGGCGGAGACCGAGGCGCCTGCCGTGGCGGGGAAGAGGGGGGTGGCCCAGGGACCCAGCGGGACGGCGCCCCCTGTGGGTGAGTGGCTGAGCTGGGGAGAGGGGCATCCAGTCCCATATATGGGGAAGGGGCGCCCGGTCCCATACGCTGAGCGGGGGAGGGGCACCCAGTCCCATACGTAGGGAGGGAGAGGGGTGCCCGGTCCCATACACTGGGAGGGGGAGGGGCGTATGGGCCCATATATGCGGGAGGGGCACCCAGTCCCATACATAGGGAGGGAAAAGGGCACCCGGTCCCATATACTGGGAGGGGGAGGGGTGTCTGGGCCCATATATGGGGAGGGGGCACCCAGTCCCATACATAGGGTGGGAAAAGGGCACTCGGTCCCACACACTGGGAGGGGGAGGGCTGGCCGGTCCCATATACCGGGGAGGGGTGCCCGGGCCCATATGCTGGGAGGGGGAGGGGCACCTGGTCCCATATACTGAGTGGGGGAGTGATGCCTGGTCCCATACGTCAGTTGAGAGGGGGTGCTGGGTCCCATATATTGCGGGGGAGAGGCACCTGGTCCATATGCTGAGGGGATCGGGGCTTCTGGCCCTATCTGCTTGTGAGCGGGGCTCCTGGTCCTATATACATGGGTGGGGCGCTTGGTCCCATATGGCAAGTAGGGGAGGGGGCCCAGTGGGGAGGGAGGAGCTATGCCTCTTGGTAGCTAAGGCCCACCCCCTTTCCCATCTCCCCACAGGCCGCACCCCTCCTCGTCACCGTGCCCCCTGTGCACCCAGCGCCTTCCTCAGGGGCGGCCCCATTCCGCAGCAGGTGAGGGGCAAGGAAGGGGGCTCAGGCCCATGCACTGTGGGGTGGGGGAGGTGCCGGTCTGATATGCCCTGGAGGAGGGGAGCTGGTCCCATACATACTGTGGGGTGGGGTGAGGGGAGGGGCCAGTTGCATGTGCTGTGGGGGGATAGGCCAGCCCCATATGCTGCAGAGTGGGCTCTGAGTATTCAGGACCCCCCCTGAACTCTCTCCCCCACCACAGGTGCAGGGCCATATGGCTGTGGGGCCTGCGAGCTGGGCCTGGAGGAGGAGGAGGGGGAGGAAGGGGGGGCGGCTGGGGGGCAGGCCCCGGTGGCCGCCCCCCATGACAACAAACCATTCAAGTGCCAGCTCTGCCGCTCGGCCTTTCGCTACAAGGGCAACCTGGCCTCCCACCGCGCCGTCCACACTGGTATGTGGGGGGCAGGACCTGGGAGAGGGGTGGGTGTAGGGAGGGGTGGGCGTGGTCAATGGCAGGTGAGAGGGACCAGGGGAGGTGGGTGGAGTCAGGAAGGGATCAGGGGAGGAGTCAATGGGAGGTGGGAGGGACTAGGGAAGGTAGGTGGAGTCAGGAAGAGATCGGGGGAGGAGTCAATGGGAGGTGGGAGAGACCAGGGAAGGTGGGTGGAGTCAGGAAGGGATCGGGGGAGGAGTCAATGGGAGGTGGGAGGGACCAGGTGAGGTGGGTGGAGTCAGGAAGAGATCGGGGGAGGAGTCAATGGGAGATGGGAGGGACCAGGGTAGGTGGGTGGAGTCAGGAAGAGATCGGGGGAGGAGTCAATGGGAGGTGGGAGGGACCAGGGGAGGTGGGTGGAGTCAGGAAGGGATCAGGGGGAGGAGTCAATGGGAGGTGGGAGGGACCAGGGGAGGTGAGTGGGACCAAAGTGGGGACACGAAAGGGGTGAGGGGATTGTGGGAGCGGACAGGAGGCTATGCAGATCAGAAGAGCCGTGGGGGCTGTGCTGCCCCCTAGCTGCCCCCTGTCTCCCCCCCCCAGGTGAGAAGCCATACCGCTGCGGAGTCTGCGGGGCCCAGTTCAACCGGCCGGCGAACCTCAAAACCCACTCGCGGATCCACTCGGGTGAAAAGCCCTACAAGTGTGAGACCTGCGGCTCCAGCTTCGTGCAGGTGCGGGCAAAGCGGGGGGGAACGAGGCAGGCTCTGTGGGGGTCGGGAGGAGAGATGGGGGGCTGTGAAGGGGAGGCTTGGGGCAAGGAGCGGTGAGAGATACTCAGGCAATCAATAAGGGCCAACAACTAATGGTGGGAGCGGTGGGATCTGCAGCCCCTGGTTCCCATAGTCTCCAATGGGAAGCAGAACCCCATAGAGGCCAGGCCAAGTACTGCAGCCCCCTGGAATCGGATCATGTCTCTTCCCCCCCACCCCCAGGTTGCCCACCTCCGGGCCCACGTGTTGATCCACACGGGGGAAAAGCCCTACCCTTGCGAGACGTGTGGGACCCGCTTCCGGCACCTACAGACCCTCAAGAGCCACATCCGAATCCACACGGGCGAGAAACCGTATCAGGTGAGTGAGGGAGGTGGGGGACAGGACTCCTGGGTTCTCTCCCTGGCTCTGGGAGGGGAGTGGGGGCTGGTGGGTTAGAGCAGGGGGGCTGGGAGCCAGGACTCCTGGGTTCTCTCCCTGGCTCTGGGAGGGGAGTGGGGGCTGGTGGTTAGGGCAGGGGGTCTGGGAGCCAGGACTCCTGGGTTCCCTTCCCAGCTCTGGGAGGGGAGTGGGGGCTGGTGGGTTAGAGCAGGGGAGGCTGGGAGCCAGGACTCCTGGGTTCTCTCCCCGGCTCTGGGAGGGGAGTGGGGGCTGGGGGGTCAGAGCAGGGGGGGCTGGGAGCCAGGACTCCTGGGTTCTCTCCCTGGCTCTGGGAGGGGAGTGGGGGCTGGTGGGTCAAGAGCAGGGGGGCAGGGAGCCAGGACTCCTGGGTTCTCTCCCCGGCTCTGGGAGGGCAGTGGGGAGGCTGGGAGCCAGGACTCCTGGGTTCTCCCTCTGGGCGCTGACCCCCGCTCTCTTGTGGCCCCCACCCCGCAGTGCGAGACCTGCCGCCTGCCCTTCCGGCACAAGAGCCAGCTGCGCCTCCACCTGCGGCAGAAGCACGGGGCCGTCACCAACACCAAGATCCGCTACGCGGTGCTGGCCGGCCCCTCCGGCGCCCGCTGCTGAACAGGGACCGCGCTTCCGCCCCCTCCCACCAGGAGGCAGGAGAGAGACGCCGCTCCCAACCCCCACCCCGCATTGCTGCACCCTTCGCTCCTGCCAGCAGGGGGAGCTGTCTCGGGGTAGGGGAAATTCCCGTCCCGTCAGGAGGGGCCCGCTGGTCGTGAATCCCTTTCATAGCACGTGTTGCCCTGCGGTGTCTGGGCTGGGGGCTATGGGACATGGAGGGGGCTGTCTCTCTGGTCTATGGAGGACCCAGCCCGGTGTGTGTTGTGGGGGGAGTGTATATGCACCCTGTGTTTTGAAGTGGGTCTGCCATTTTGCCCCCCCGTCTAGCTGGGGAGGGAACCCAGGAGTCCTGGCTCCCAGCCCCCCCTGCTCTAACCCGCCAGCCCCCGATCCCCTCCCAGAGCCGGGGAGAGAACCCAGGAGTCCTGGCTCCCAGCCCCCCCTACTCTAACCCACCACTTCCCTCCCAGAGCTGGGGAGAGAACCCAGGACTCCTGGGTTCTTTAAGTGTGGCACAGGAAGTGATGTCAGAGCTCTGCGGGCAGAGCATCCTGAGAGACCACCCCCCCTACACTTTTCTTAGCTACTTAATTTTCAGTTGATTTATGTTTTCTTCTGGAAGGCAATATCTTATTTGCTTAAACCGGTTTCAATCCAGAGTCACTCTGAATTCTCTCCTATCCTGGGCAACTCATGACGCCGGCTTGATGTTGGCTTAACTGAAATCAGCCGTTGCCAGTTGTGCCTAGACTTAACTGAAATTCTAATTGCGATCTAAATCTGGGAGGAGTGGCTCTGGAGTGACTCTGATTTAACCACCCTGGAAGTCCCTCTAGCCAGCTGATCGTGACTCTGCAGTTTTGGTGACACTAGTGTCAACCCAAAGACACTCCAGTTAAGTTCTCAGCGAGGTTGGACACATCTTGAGGGACACCATTTGTCTCTGATTTGACAGCAGTTTAATCAAAATCAGGAGTCACTAGCTGTCCATGAAGACCTCAAAGACATTTTAGTCCAGTCTCAAAACTTCTATGGATTGACTCCGGATTGACTCTGATTTTACCAAAATCCAGATTCACCATTTGTCCACAGAGTCTTTACTGAAGATGCCTACCCTAGAAGTCTCTGTGGACAACTGGTGACTCCAGAGTTTTCCATGAACCAGTTTTAATACAGAGTCATTCCAGTTAAGCTTTCCCCTACCTATGGTGTCTGTATGGACAACTGATGCCTCCGGCTTGATGCCGGTTTAAGGTGTTTTCTTTTTTTTAAAGAATTAAATGTATTTTTGTGCTGACAGTGGCTTTTTCTGACCCGTATCTATCTATATTTTTTTAATTACTCCCCAAGTCGGGGAGGGTGTATTTTTTTGTTGCTTTTAATTTGCTTTGCAATGTTAGCGCTTGGAGCAAACAGAAAAGGCGTTTGTACCTCGGCCACTTGACCTCGTGTTAGTTGCCCGCTCTAGATGGTCCTAGAGTCGTATTGGGGCAGGTCCGTTGCAAAAGGGTCCTTGATGTGTCGGAGATGTCTGGAAGCGTGAGGTGTAGCAAAGCAAGGAGTTTGATCCGAAGGTCTGGGGACCTTCTGCAGTTGATCTGGTTGGAATCTAGAACCTAGGGTATCTGGTGTTCGGGGCTATGTTATCCAGCATTTAAATGTTCCACCTTCAGAGTGTAGAACACCCACATTTATCTGGATATGGGATCATGGGATCCAGAACATCTGAGGTGTCTTGTCTACCGGATTGTGGGTTCTAGACTGTGTTCTTCTGGAGTCTACATATTCCAGCTCCAGAGTCCAGATCCTCTGAGGTCTCCACTTTATGGAATCTTGGGTTCCAGAATCTGTATTTTCTGAATCTAAATATTCCATCCACCGAGTCTGGAGCCTCTCGGATCAAAGGTTTCAGGACAGAGGTTCTCAATTGTTAAAATGTAGATGATCCAGGTCCTCCATAACATATGGCTTCTGAGGTCTTCTGGCTATGGGTTCCTGACTTCCAGGCTTTTTCTCAATAATACGTCTCCAGTTACTAGAACCTCTGAGGCCTCCTGTGTACCAGACCCTGGGTTCTAGGCTCTTGTGAGTCTCTACCTCCAGATTGCAGCACCTCTCAGCTCAAGGGCTTCCAGAGCAGGGGTTCTAGATTACTAATCTGTAACCCTTCCATATCCACTTTGCCAGATGGCCTTTGGGCATTTCTTAGAATCATCGAATATGAGGGTTGGAAGGGACCTCAGGAGATCATCTAGTCCAACCCCCAAAGTTCAAGTTCTGGAGACCAAAGCTAGAATGACGCAGAATGACCCAGCTAAGGTTCTAGATTATCACTGGATGAGCCCAGAACACAACTGATTGATGGGCTGTATCATTCGATCAGGAATCCCTCTGGATCTGGAATACAGCAGAGTGGAAGATATTTGGCACGGGTAGGGGAACAGAAGAGCTGATGCAATACATTATATGGACTGACACCATCCCTTACTCCCCAAAAACAATTAAGATCAGAGCAAGTTACTGGGGCAACAGAGGAATCTGGGATCAGTGACCCTAGAATAAAGCTCAAAACGTCAGCAGCAACTGGTCTTTGCTGCTCCAGAAGAGGTCTGGAACCTCTGGTGACTCACGGTATGTGGGGAAAAGGGAGGGAGCTGTGGTTCTGGAATGAGGAGGGAAGTTTATCGCCTTCCAATTGCCAGGGGGAAGAACAAATGGGAAAAGAGACTCTAGAATAGCATAGTCTAAAATAGCCTAGGAATGGACTAGGGCCAGGTGGGAGCTGGCGCCTCCCAGGGGGGAAAGGCCCCTGCCCCATTCCCTGCCCCCCACCCCGTCCTGTAGCTCTTCTGGGATTTGAACCCCTCACTCCCCCATGCGAACGGGGGTAAATTGCAGAGGTGGGAATATTACACACTAACACCAAACGCTGTGGAACGAAACGTACTTTCAGGTGGCGGCTCCGCCTCGGTGTTCGGGTGGGGGAGAGGTTTGGGTCAGGAGGGGGGCGGAGGGGGTATTTTGAGCTGATTTGGGGATATCTGTCAAAAGCTGGTTCTGGCCCCACACCCTGGAGCCCCCCAACACGCGGCTCGGTGGCTGGTTTCAATAAAGCTGTTTTTAGACCGAGACCCCGGTGGATTTTGTTTAGCAAGGTCCTGCCCTCCACCCCACTCCCTGCCCCACAGCACCCCCTAGCGCCCCATGGGGCCAGCCCACCCTGCCAGGGGAAAGCACCCTCTGCTGCCCCCGCCCCGCTCCCTGCCCCCACAGCACCCCCCAGCACTGTCCTGGGGCCAGCCCTGCCTGCCTGGGGGGAGCGCCCCCTGCTGAGCTCCCTGCCCCACAGCGCCCCCTAGCGCCACCCTGGGGCCAGCCCTGTCAGCCAGGGGAGAGCGCCCCCTGCTGGGCCCCCCACCCTGCTCCCTGCCACACAGCGCCCCCTAGCGCCGCCCTGGGGCCAACACTCCCAGCACTAAAATGCAGCCACCTCTGGGGCGGGGCAACTGGTCATCCAGGGACCCCTCACCCGGCGCTGAGATGCAGCCACCTCTGGGGGTGGGGAAAGAAAAGGAAAGGAACGAAACTCCCCACTCAGACACAGATGCCCACGACAGATCCCACCCAACTACCTCAATCTAGTGTCCCTTGGGGGGACGGGACGACCAGTTCTTCTGGGATCCAGTCTTAAGTTTTATCATTTGACTCTTGGAGGAGAGTGGGGGCTGGTGGTTAGAGCAGGGGAGGCTGGGAGCCAGGAGTCCTGGGTTCTCTCCCCGGCTCTGGGAGGGGAGTGGGGGCTGGTGGTTAGAGCAGGGGGGGCTGGGAGCCAGGACTCCTGGGTTCTCTCCTCAGATCTGCTGCAAACTCATTGTTTAGCCTTGGGCCAGTCACTCTTTTCTCTCCACCCACTCTCTGCCCCTGGAAATCCACAGGCTGCAGAGCTCCTGGGGATTGTGCTGGGCTGCCCTGGGGGAGGCCGGTTCCTTCAGCGTGGGCGAGAGGGGTGCTGGGCAGGACGGGACACAGAGCCCCAAGAAGCAGCCTGACACCCCCCCACACACACTTTTCTTAGCTGAAAAAGAACTCATCCAAAACCTCTTCGGGGTGGAACCCAGGAGTCCTGGCCCCCGGCACCCCCCCTGCGCTAACCGCTAGCACCCACTTCCCTCCCAGAGGCGGGGAGAGAACCCAGGAGTCCTGGCTCCCAGTCCCCCCTGCGCTAACCACTAGCCCCCACTTCCCTCCCAGAGCCGGGGAGAGAACCCAGGAGTCCTGGCTCCCAGCCCCGTCTGCTCTAATCTCCCAGCCCCCATTCCCCTCCCAGAACCAGGGAGAGAACCCAGGAGTCCGGGCTCCCTGTCCCGCTGTCTGTGGTCACTGAAGAGGGGCGGGGGGCCCCACAGACACGCCCCATCCCAGCTTCCTGCCCTAACAATGGACCCCGGGCAGCTGTGTCCTGCCCGTGTCCCCGCAGAGCGTCACTGCCGGAGCTGGGAGCTTCCTGCAGAGCTTGGGGGTGGGGAGGCAGGAATGGGGGTCTCAGTTTGGATCAAGGCTCCCTGGGGTCAAGCCAGAGTCACCCCCCCCCCCTTACGAACTGCAGGTGCGGGCAGGGCTGCATTCAGCAACACCGTGGTGAATTCAGAATCACACACTAGGCCCCACTCCCGTCCCAGAGCCGGGGAGAGAACCCAGGAGTCCTGGCTCCCAGCCCCGCCTGCTCTAACCCACCAGCCCCAACTCCCCTCCCAGAGCCGGGGAGAGAACCCAGGAGTCCTGCCTCCCAGCCCCCCCGCTCTAACCACTAGCCCCCACTCCCCTCCCAGAGCCGAGGAGAGAACCCAGGAGTCCTACACCCTCGATTATTAATTCAGGTTTCCCCTGCACACCAGATGTAGACAATTGCACTCCTTGATCTGTGATGAGGTTCACTTCTGGAAGGGATGGGGGGGCAGGTCTTAGACACTAACAGTGTGTGGGGGGAAAAGTGGGGGGGGCTTCGATTTGTGGGGCTGGATAGGAACTGGCACCCCCTAGAGAGGTCAGGCCCGTGCCCCATTCCCTGCCCCCCTGAGCCAGCCAGTCCCCGCCCTGGGGCCGGGTGGGAGCCAGCCCCCCCCAGGTAGCATTGTCTGTCTGGGCCCCTGTACTGCTCCGCACCCGAGAGGATTTCCCCTGCCTTACCCACAGGCAGCCAAGACATGGCCCCCAATTTCACAGTCCCTCATGACCCCTGACACCCCCTCTTACAGGAGTTGTGGGGGGGCTAATGCTGTGGGGCCACCCCATCCTCCACACCCCCAGGCTCAGCGGGGCTCCGGTCTCGGCCAGCGGCCCTCTGCTGCGGCCCGGGCCCAGCTGGCCGGATTTCCTTCCTGTGCCTTGGAGCTGGCAAGGGGGCGGGGTGGAGTGCGGAGATGGGGTCCCCCCCAGCTCCTTCCGCAACGGTCACCGAAGCAGGAAACAGGTGCGAAGACGTCATCCCTGTTCCCCACCCCGCCCCGACACAAACACACGCCCCAGTGAACCCGGAGAGCCGGGGTGAGTCACGGCCCCACGGCGGCAGCCGGGCCGTGGGCCTGCGGGAGATGGGGTAAGGCCGGGAAGGCAGAGAGGGGAGCCCAGACAGATCAGAGTGACAGGCCCATCTAGCCCGGTATCCAGCCTGCTGCCCTGGTCCCTGTGTTTTCTGGGACTATTTCAGCCTGGTTACCCAGGGACCCCTCGCCCGGCGCTGAGATGCGGCCACCTCTGGGGCAGGGCGGCTGGTTACTGAGGGACCCCTAACCCGGCGCTGAGATGCAGCCACCTCTGGGGCGGGGCGGCCGGTTACCCAGGGACCCCTCACCCGGCGCTGAGATGTGCCCACCTCTGGGGCGGGGCGGCTGATTACCCAGGGACCCCTCACCCGGCGCTGAGATGCAGCCACCTCTGGGGTGGGGCGGCTGGTTACTGAGGGACCCCTAACCCGGCGCTGAGATGCACCCAGCTCTGGGGTGGGGCGGCTGGTTACCCAGGGACCACTCGCCCGGCGCTGAGATGCGCTCACCTCTGGGGCGGGGCGGCTGATTACCCAGGGACCCCTCACCCGGCGCTGAGACACACCCGCCGTTTGCAGCGGGGCAAAACGCAGCTAAACAATCCACGTCCCCACCCCCCCGCTCCACCCCTCCCCACAAACACACACAAACAGCCGACGCACAATCACATACTGCTCTGTGCACGCGCACCCCCCATCTCCTTCCTCGTCTGTGCCCACACACGCCGCCCCCCCCATGCTCCAGTCCCCCCCCTCAACTTCCTCCCAGTTTCCTGCATTACTGCATGGCTGGGGGGGTGGGGGAGGAGAAGGAAACAGATCAGCTAGAAACTTCCAGGCCCAATGGCCAAGAAAAACCAGAACCACCCCTGACCTCCCGCCCCACCGGATCCATCTCTCCGGAACCTCCCTCCCCAGCTATTCTGCAGCCCGGGGCTGCCCCCTACTGGCAGGAGCTGGCCTCTCATTCCTGGTTCATTCCCAGTTCCTTCTCCCTCATTTCCAGGGAGTGGGGGTGGTGGGGTGTGGGAGGGGATTCGGTAGCCCTGGATGGTGCCCCAGAGGGTGATACAAGTTTCCCAGGTCAAGCCGTGACGCGCCTCCGTGACTCAGTTTCCCCACCTGCGGAAGGGGGCTGTGACCCGCTGAAGCTCGGCAGGTCCCTGCACCCCCCAGCCCCAGCCCTGGGCAGCCCTACTTGGGCATCTCAGCTTGTCGGCGTCCACCTTCGCTTTTTAGCGGCGGCACCAAATGAAGCCGGTTTGGGTTCCCGAACCGGCCCCCGGCGTCGGCGATCGGTATCCGTTCACAATTAATTATTCCAACCAGGAACCCTGGTCTCCCGCTGTGCCCCCAACCCAGCCTGCCACCCCCAGCCCCTGCCTCCTCATGTCACAGCCAGGGGCCCATCTACCCCGGCATCAGGCCTGTTGTCAAAATGTCTCACAGGGATCTGAGGCAGAAGAGCTGCAACCCAATCCTTTGCTAAAAGGGGCGGTTCTCCCCCCCCAACACACACCCTCTGCGGCAGGGGGCATCACACACACACACACACACACACACACACACACACACACACACACTCTCCAGCAGGGAACATCTCTCTCTCTCACACAGACACACACACACACAGAGCTCCTCTCCAGCAGGATGCATCACACACACACACACAAATCCTCTCCAGCAGGGGGCATCACACACACAACCACACAGAGATCCTCTCCAGCAGGGGGCATCACACACACACACACACACACAGATTCTCTCCAGCAGGGGGCATCACACACACACACACACACACACACACTCTCCAGCAGGGAACATCTCTCTCTCTCACACAGACACACACACACAGATCCTCTCCAGCAGGGGGCATCACACACACACACACACACACACACACACACACACACAGAGCTCCTCTCCAGCAGGAGGCATCACACACACACACACAAATCCTCTCCAGCAGGGGGCATCACACACACAACCACACAGAGATCCTCTCCAGCAGGGGGCATCACACACACACACACACACACACACACACACACACACACACACACACACAGATTCTCTCCAGCAGGGGGCATCACACACACACACACACACACACACACACACACACACACACACAGATTCTCTCCAGCAGGGGGCATCTCACACACACACACACACACACACACACACACACACACACACACACACACTCTCCAGCAGGGAACATCTCTCTCTCTCACACAGACACACACACACAGATCCTCTCCAGCAGGGGGCATCTCACACACACACACAAATCCTCTCCAGCAGGGGGCATCACACACACACATATACACACACAGCTCCTCTCCAGCAGGAGGCATCACACACACACACACACACACACACTCTCCAGCAGGGAACATCTCTCTCTCTCTCACACAGACACACACACAGAGATCCTCTCCAGCAAGGGGCATCTCACACACACACACAAATCCTCTCCAGCAGGGGGCATCACACACACACACACACACACACACACACACACACACACACACACACACACACACTCTCCAGCAGGGAACATCTCTCTCTCTCACACAGACACACACACACAGATCCTCTGCAGCAGGGGGCATCTCACACACATGCACACACACACACACACACACACACACTGTCCCCGGCCAGGAGGTCACCTGGTCTCTTTGTCCTCCAACACCTTCAGTTGGCACCTTGCAGGCGAGGGGCCCAGGTCATCAGTGGCCAGGAGACAGGGTGTCGGCCATTCTCTGTGCAGACACCTTCACGCTGGCCCTCTCGGGCTCTGCACCATCACACCCCCTTATCCCACCACCCAGATACTTGAGAATTGCATAGGGGGAAACTGAGGCACCCACATGCTAGTCAGAGAAAACACTCAGAACATTCCCGCTTCATCACACAAAGACACGGGTGTAACGGCCCACAGGCGAGCGGGAAGCGTGTTTCTTCTTCAATGTGGCCTCGTGGCGGGTGGTTGGTTGCCGCGACCATCGGTGCCGGCTCCCCGGTGGCTCCAGCCCCGGAGCACCCATGGGGTTTTGCAGGGTGGAGCAAGGGAGGGGGATGGAGTGAGGGAGGGGCCTTGGGGGAGGGGGTGGAGAGAGGGTTGGGGTTTTGGGGGTGAAGCAAGGGAGGGGGTGGAGCAAAGGAGAGGGCTTGGGGGAGGGGTTGGCATGTGGGTTGGGGTCTTGGGACGGAGCGAGGGAGGGGGCAGAGCAAAGGAGAGGGCTTGGGGGAGGGGTTGGCATGCGGGTTGGGGTCTTGGGATGGAGCGAGGGAGGGGGCAGAGCTAAGGAGGGGGCTCGGGGGAGGGCTTGGCTTGGGGGTTGGGGTCTTGGGGGGCGGAGTGAGGGAGGGGCCTTGGGGAAGGGGGTGGAGAGAGGGTTGGGGTCTTGGGGGACGGAGCGAGGGAGGGGCCTTGGGGGAGGGGGTTTGGAGCAAGGGAGGGGCCTTGGAAGAGGGGGAGGAGTGAGGGAGGCTCAGCGGAGGGGGTGGCGTGGGAATTAGGGTCTTGGGGGCCAGAGCGAGGGAGGGGGATGGAGCGAGGGAGGGGCCTTGGGGAAGGGGCAGAGTGAGAGAGGGACCTTGGGGGAGGGGGCGGAGAGAGGGTTGGGGTCTTGGGGGATGGATGGAGGAAGGGGGCAGAGCAAGGGAGGGGCCTTGGAAGAGGGGGAGGAGGGGGCGGAGCAAAGGAGAGGGCTTGGGGGAGGGGTTGGCATGGGGGTTGGGGTCCTGGGGTGCAGCGAGGGGGGCTCAGGGGAGGGGGTGGCATGGGGGTTGGGGTCTTGGGGGGCAGAGCGAGGAAGAGGGCTCTGGGAAGGGCTGGCGGGAGTAGTTGCTGACTGAGAACCGGAGAACTCGAATGCAAGAAAAGGGGCCGGGCGATTTCTTTTCTCGGCAACCAGCGTGGGGGGGGACCAGGAGCACAGTCTGGGGTGGGGAGTTTGACATCGGTGTTAACCGCCAGTTTTGGGGAGCATCTGCTCTCCCTTTCGCAGCCTGCCCGGAGCTTGGCACATCCCCGGGCCATACAAGCCGGGAGAACCATTCCCAGGGTTAGAAAGCCCGGTTTACGCCGATCTGATCCAGGAGTCCGATGCACGTAGCGTCACAAAGAGACGCCCAAGGGTGACAGGATCCCTGGCTATAGCTATAACTTAGACCAGGGGTCCCCAATACGGTGCCCATGGGTGCCATGGCGCCCGCAGGGGCATCTAAATGCACCAGCGTCCTGGCCGGCGGTTGAGCACCCACCGAAATTTGGCAGCATTTCAGCGGCGCCGCCTCTCGGTGACACCGCCTGCCGCCGACCAGTGATGTCATTGAGAGGCGGCGCCGGTGAAATTCGGCAGCATTTCGGCGGATGCTCCACTGCCGCCACGGTCCTTCGTCTGGCGCCCCCCGGGGACCACTGGCTTAGACGATATTTTTACTTCAAGGTCCGAGAGACGCGGACAAGGTTTTCGTCTCGAGGCCAAAAGACCACCAACATCAAGACAATTGATCCCAGCCTTGGATAGGCTGGGCTGGCAGAGGACGGTCTAACACAGAGTAATTAACGAGCTCTGGTAAAAAAAATAAATCAATGGCTGATTGCCGTCTGAACCCGTCTAGCTTCAATATCCGCCCGTCGGCTTTTGTTAGACAGAAGAGTCTAAATCAAAACCCCCTTCCCCCTTGTAGACCGGGATCAAATCACCCCTTCGCCTTCTCTCTGCAAAGCTAAACCCACCTGGCTCCTGGCATCTCTCAGTCAAAGCCACATTTTCGAATCTTTGAATCGTTTTGGTGGCTCTTCTCTGAACCCTCCCTGGTTGCTGGTGACCTCCCACCTGGCCGGTCTACAAATTCCCTGGGATCAGTTAAACCGGTTTACGCAAACGTCCCCAGACTTGTTGGGGTGCCTGAGGGATTCTGCATTAATTACTTGCAGTCCGCGAAGAGTCTCGGACGATTTATACAATCGGCGTGGAGCATTTCATCGTTCTCCAAAGCGTCACATCTACCAAGGAGTTTGCCAGGTTGACTGTGCGTTGCGTGAAGAGATACTTCCTTGTGTGTGTTTTCAACCTGCCGCCTGTTCATTTCATTGGGTTACCCCTGGTTCCTGTGTTACGAGAAGGAATAAATAACGCTTCCTTACGTATTTTCTCCCCACCCGTCATGACTTTTTCGACCTCTCTCATGTCCCCCCTTCAACCGTCTCTGTTCCAAGCTGGGACGTCCCAGTCTGATTAATCTCTCCTCACACGGCAGCCGTTCCAGACCCGCAATCATTTTTGAGGCCCCTTTTCTGAACCTTTTTCAATCCCAATCGATCTTTTCGGAGATGGGGAGGCCACATGGGCACGCGGCATTCAAGACGTGGGCGTCCCGTGGATTTACAGGGAGGCATCAGGATATTTTCTGTGTGATTCTCTCCCTCTCTGGTCACTGGAGGTGTCTGAGAACAGGTTGGACAAACAGCTGTCAGGGAGGGCCCTGCCTCAGCTTGGGGAGACAAACTTCCAGTAGAGGGGCTCAGCAGGTCCCCCAATGCCCCCTCTGTGCAGCCCCATAGTTCCCTAAATGCCCCTTCTGTGCAGCCCCATAGCCCACCAGATGTCCCCCTCTGTGCAGCCCCATAACTCCCCAAAGGCCCCCTCTGTGCAGCCCCATAGCTCCCCAAATGCCCCCTCTGTGCAGCCCCATAGCCCCCACCCCTGATGTCCCCCTCTGTGCAGCCCCATAGCCCCCACCCCAAATGTCCCCCTCTGTGCAGCCCCATAGCCCCCACCCCAAATGTCCCCCTCTGTGCAGCCCCATACCCCCCAAATGTCTCCTCTGTGCAGTCCCATAGCCCCCGATGTGTCCTCTGTGCATCCCCATAACCCCACCCCAAATGTCGAGCCCCAACGCCAGACGTCTATAGCCCTGATGTCCCCCTCTGGGCAGCCCCATAGCCCCCACTCCTGATGTCTCCTCTGTGCAGCCCCATAGTCCCCACCCCTGATGTCCCCCTCTGTGCAGCCCCATAGCCCCCACCCCAAATGTCCCCCTCTGTGCAGCCCCATAGCCCCCACCCCAAATGTCCCCCTCTGTGCAGCCCCATAGCCCCCACCCCAAATGTCCCCCTCTGTGCAGCCCCATACCCCCCAAATGTCTCCTCTGTGCAGTCCCATAGCCCCCGATGTGTCCTCTGTGCATCCCCATAACCCCACCCCAAATGTCGAGCCCCAACGCCAGACGTCTATAGCCCTGATGTCCCCCTCTGGGCAGCCCCATAGCCCCCACTCCTGATGTCTCCTCTGTGCAGCCCCATAGTCCCCACCCCTGATGTCCCCCTCTGTGCAGCCCCATAGCCCCCACCCCTGATGTCCCCCTCTGTGCAGCCCCATAGCCCCCACCCCTGATGTCCCCCTCTGTGCAGCCCCATAGCCCCCACCCCAGATGTCCCCCTCTGTGCAGCCCCATAGCCCCCACCCCTGATGTCTCCTCTGTGCAGCCCCATAGCCCCCACCCCTGATGTCTCCTCTGTGCAGCCCCATAGCCCCCACCCCTGATGTCCCCCTCTGTGCAGCCCCATAGCCCCCACCCCTGATGTCCCCCTCTGTGCAGCCCCATAGCCCCCACCCCAAATGTCCCCCTCTGTGCAGCCCCATAGCCCCCACCCCTGATGTCCCCCTCTGTGCAGCCCCATAGCCCCCACCCCTGATGTCTCCTCTGTGCAGCCCCATAGCCCCCACTCCTGATGTCGCCTCTGTGCAGCCCCATAACCCGCACCCAAAATGTCCCCTCTGTGCAGCCCCATAGCCCCCGATGTGTCCTCTGTGCAGCCCCATAACCCCCACCCCAATGTCGAGCCTCAATGCCAGACGTCTACACCCCTGATGTCCCCCTCTGGGCAGCCCCATAGCCCCCCGATGTGTCCTCTGTGCAGCCCCATAACCCCCACCCAAAATGTCCCCTCTGTGCAGCCCCATAGGCCCCGCCCCCGATGTCCCCTCTGTGCAGCCCCATAGCCCCCACCCCCGATGTCCCCTCCGTGCCCGGGGGAGGGGGCAGGGAAAGAAGGCGTGGCCAAAATTAAGCCCATCCAGCGGATGCTCCGGTGCAGCCCAGTTGCGCCTGCGCCGGCTCCGGAGGGGTGAGAGCGGGAGGCGGGGCGAAGGGGGCGTGGCCTGCGCCCACCGACTTCAGTCTCGGCTCTTCTGCCCGGCAGGTGCGCTCCGCCCCTTTGGAACGTTGCAACAAGGTTGCGCCCCGCCCCCCTTGGAACGTTGCGACCCGGTGGCGCGGCCGCGGCGTTCCACGTGAGCGGGTGGCCCGGCTGTAGCGCCCGGCGGAAGGGGAGGGGTCGGATTTGTGGGGTTCATTGATCCTCGCATCCCCGCCCCCCTCCTCTTAAGGGGGATCTGGATCGCCAGCCCCCGGGAAGGCGGGGGAGGGGGGAGCAGGCTGGTATTTGGGTATAACGCCCAGAGGGGGATTTCTAAAGGGGGGCAGCGGGTGGGAGGAGGATTTTTTGCCCTGACTTTCTCGGGAGACCAGTGGAGGCTGATGTGATTCTTGGTCAGGTAAGGAAGGATGGGGGGGGGGGAGATAAGAGACCAGGCGGGTATACAGGTGTAACGCCTGGTGGGGAGGGGCGGGGGAGCCCACACACCGCCTAGGCTGGAGGCGAGAAGGGAGGCAATGGTGTTTGGGTCCCTGATTTCCTGCTGCGATTCGATAGACTTTGACCCTGGCTACACTAGCTCCGGTGGTGGGGGAGGGGGAGACTCTAAACTAGCCCCCCCCCGACACAGCTGCTGTTGCTTCACTCTTCCCCGGAGTGGGCTTGTGGTGGGGGGGGTCACCTAGCTAAAGGGGTAATGCCCCCTCTCCCCCAACCCAGCTGCCTCCACTAGATGCCTTCTGCTGCTTTTGGGGCTGCTGATTCTGGGGTGAGTTGCTGCTGTGGGGCAGTGAGGGGGGCATGTGATTTTGGGGATTATGGAGGTGGGTTCACCCTGGTATGTCTTGGCACTGCTGGGGGTGAAGATGTTAAAAGCCTGGTTGCAAGATTATAGAGTTCAGCACCCTTGTGGGAGGGGGGTTGAGGGGGTCAATTTATTGCAGATTTACTCTTAACTGTCTGGGGGGGGGGAGAAATTTCTGGTCCTCTTAAGGGGTTTGTCTACACTGGGAAGTTAATTTGGATTAAGGGCTGTTTAAATCGGCTCTGAAAGTGGGTTAACCACCTTTGCACAGACCAGCCAGAAGCAGAATGGGGTCCTGTGGAAGGGAGGCCGGGGGCGGGTGGGAGTTAATAAGCAGTAATGAAAGTCTGTCAGCTAAGCCTTTAAGCACTGGAGCTGCTCCTGGATCTCTCTGGAGACTCTGGATTGAGAGGGCTTCATTCCGATCTATCTTCATCTTCCGTGCCAGTCACTTCCATGCACGGAGAACCCCTTATTCAAGATGCATAAAACCGAAGGCAACCTGGTTAAGTGGTTTGTGGGGCGAAGTGTGAAGGAAGCCATTGATCAGAACAATTTCCCTTTGGAGAATCGTAGGACGGGAAGGGACCACGAGAGGTCACCTAGTCCAGTCCCCTGTGCTCATGGCAGGGCTAAGTATTATCTAGACCGGTGGTTTTCAAACTGTGGGTCGCGAACCATTTACTGCAAGGCCAATGGGAGCTGGGGGTGTGGGGTGTGCCCCAATCCCCTGCCCCAGCCCTGAGCCCTCCCCAAACCCGGAGCCCCCTCCTGCACCCCAAATCCCTCATCTCTGGCCCCAGCCCAGAGCCTGCACCCCCAGCCCAGAGCCCTGACCCCCTCCAGCACCCCTTCCCCAGCCCAGAGCCCCCTCCCACACCCTGAATCCCTCATTCCCGGCCCCACCCTGCAGCCTTCACCCCCGCACCCCAACCCTGTGCCCCAACCCTGAGCCCCTCCCAAACCCCTCATCCCCAGCTCTTTTGGGTCATAGAATCATAGAATATCAGGGTTGAAAGGGACCTCAGGAGGGATCTAGTCCAACCCCCTGCTCAAAGCAGGACCAACCCCAACTAAATCATTCGAAGCATCATAGGCATCAAGTTTCTTCATCTGGGTCGCCAGAAGTAAAAAGTTTGAAAACCACTGCTCCAGACCAACTCTCTCTCGGGCGCAACCCACACGAGTCCCCCATCACCGGTTCTGTGCTCAGGCGCTCCCATAGAACTCCTACATTAGAAGCGAGATCAATGCGTCACACATGTAGGGGCTTGACGTTCTCAAAAACCCAAATGAACCAGGGCTTGAATGCGGTTCTGCAAAATCCCGATAGATCTGGCATAACAGGTGCTCGGATTGCCATGTCATCAACTCCAAAAGATGACGGGAAGCAAAGACAGAAGAAAGCAGGCAGCGGAGAGCGTGGGCGGCTCTGGGAATTATTTTGGGCGAAGTTCCCTGGCTTGGGTTATGCGGGAATATCAGCCTGGACGAACGCTCAAATGTTGTCTTGGTTCTGTTTAACAGACGTTTTGGAGCATGAGCTTTCGTGGGTGAATACCCACTTCCTCAGATGCATGTAATGGAAATATCCAGGGGCAGGTATATATATGTGTGCTAGCAAGCAAGCTAGAGATAACGAGGTCAGTTCAATCAGGGAGGATGAGGCCCTGTTCTAGCAGTTGAGGTGTGAAAAGTGATGGTCACATTAACACCACCCTATATCGAAAACCCACCGACCGCTATGCCTACCTTCATGCCTCCAGCTTCCATCCTGGGCACATCACACGATCCATTGTCTACAGCCAAGCACTGAGGTACAACCGCATCTGCTCTAACCCCTCAGACAGAGACCAACACCTACAAAATCTCCACCAAGCATTCTCAAAACTACAATACCCACACGAGGAAATAAGGAAACAGATCAACAGAGCCAGACGTGTACCCAGAAGCCTCCTACTGCAAGACAAACCCAAGAGAGAAACCAACAGGACTTCACTGGCCATCACATACAGCCCCCAGCTAAAACCACTCCAACGCATCATCAAGGATCTACAACCCATCCTGGACAATGATCCCACACTTTCACAGGCCTTGGGTGGCAGGTCAATCCTTGCCCACAGACAACCTGCCAACCTGAAACATATTCTCACCAGTAACTGCACACCACACCATAATAACTCTAGCTCAGGAACCAATCCATGCAACAAACCTCGATGCCAACTCTGCCCACATATCTACACCAGCGACACCATCACAGGACCTAACCAGATCAGCCACACCATCACCGGTTCATTCACCTGCATATCCACCAATGTAATATACGCCATCATATGCCAGCAATGCCCCTCTGCTATGTACATCGGCCAGACTGGACAGTCTCTACGGAAAAGGATAAATGGACACAAATCAGACATTAGGAATGGCAATATACAAAAACCTGTGGGAGAGCACTTCAACCTCCCTGGCCACACTATAGCAGACCTTAAGGTGGCCATCCTGCAGCAAAAAAACTTCAGGACCAGACTTCAAAGAGAAACTGCTGAGCTTCAGTTCATCTGCAAATTTGACACCATCAGCTCAGGATTGAACAAAGACTGTGAATGGCTTGCCAATTACAGAACCAGTTTCTCCTCTCTTGGTTTTCACACCTCAACTGCTAGAACAGAGCCTCATCCTCCCTGATTGAACTGACCTCGTTATCTCTAGCTTGCTTGCTAGCACACATATATATACCTGCCCCTGGATATTTCCATTACATGCATCTGAGGAAGTGGGTATTCACCCACGAAAGCTCATGCTCCAAAACGTCTGTTAGTCTATAAGGTGCCACAGGATTCTTTGCTGCTTTTACAGATCCAGACTAACACGGCTACCCTCTGATACTTAGTTCTGTTTGTTCCCTCCGAAGCGTCTGTCGGAAGACAGGACAGTGGGCTAGATGAACCTTTGGTCTGACCCAGGATGGCTGTTATGTACTTTTGGGGGCAAGCACCCCAAATCCCCGCCCTCCCAAATCTAATGTTTTCAACTTGGGTTTGTAGAATCGTAGAATATTAGGGTTGGAAGAGACCTCAGGAGGTATCTAGTCCAACCCTGTGCTCAAAGCAGGACCAATCCCCAGCTAAATCATCGCAGCCAGGTCTTTGTCAAGCCAGGCCTTAAACCTCTAAGGAAGGAGATTCCACCACCTCCCTAGGGAACCCATTCCAGTGCTCTGTTCTTCTGCGCTTTGCTCGTATATCACAAGCTACGAATTGCTGAATCATAGAATTATAGGACTGGAAGGGACCTCGAGAGGGCATCTAGTCCAGTCCCCTGCCCTCAAGGCAGGACTAGGTATTATCTAGACCGGTGGGCCCCAAACTTTTCGTCTGGCGGGCACCAGATGAAGGACCGTGGCGGCGGTCGAGCACCTGACAGTTGTTTGTCTAATGTGCTCTTAAAAATCTCCCATGATGGAGATCCCACAACCTCCCTCAGCAATTTATTCCAGTGCTTAACCACCTTGACAGTTAGGAAGTTTTTCCTGATGTCCAGCCTAAACCACCCTTGCTGCAATTTAAGCCTGCTGCTTCTTGTTCTGTGTAGAGGTTAAGAAGAACAATTTTTCTTCGAATAGCCTGAAATTCAGCGTTGTTTGGACACGTGATGTGGACCACTTCTGTTTTTATGGCTACCAAGGTCCTATCCTCAGAAGTTAAGAACAATTTTTCTCCCTCCTCCTCGAAACAACCTTTTATGTCCTCAAAAACTGGTATCATGTCCCCTCTCAGTCTTCTCTTCTCCAGACTAAACACCCAATTTTTTCAATCTTCCCTTGTCACTCATGTTTTCCAGATTTTTCATCGTTTGTGTTGCTTTTCTCTGGAATCGCTCCAATTTGGCCACATTTTTCCTGAAATGTGCCGCTCAGAACTGGACACAATCCTCCAGTGGAGGCCTAATCAGTGCGGAGTAGAGTGGAAGAATGACTTCTCTTGTGTCTGGCTTACAACGCTCCTGCTAATATATGGATACAAGAATGATGTTTGCTGCTTTTTTTTTTTGCAACAGGGTCACTCTGCTGACTAGTATTGAGGTTGTGATCCGTTATGACCCCCAGATCCTTTTCTGCAGTTCTCCTTCCTAGGCAGTCTTTTTCCCATTTTGTATGCGTGCATCTGATTCTTCCTTCCTAAGTGGAGGACTTTGCATTTGTCCTTATTGAATTTCATCCAATTGACTTCAGACCATTTCTCCAGTTTGTCCAGATCACTTTGAATTTTAATCCTACCCTCCAAGGCACTTGCAACCCTTCCTGGGTTGGTATTGTCCGCAAACTTCACACTCATTTCTGCTACTGACCAGGTCTGGAGACCCAAAGTTATTGCAAGGCCGGCTTCAAGCATTGCGTACGTTTCCCGACGGGCAGGAGAGCTTTCATTGGCATCTGTTGTTCCGGGTGGTAGCATCTTCGCTCTCCTTTGCACATGATATGGCTGGTTTAATTGTGCACTGAATATCTGTGGACACTCTCTGGATGAAGAGGGCTTCGTTCCGATCTAGCTTCATCCACAGGGTCTAGCAGTGGGGAGACGCCTGTTGATTTGAGGGGGTCACCCCTGGCCTCAGTGCGTGCCTCTGGGATTGCCTATAGAATGAAGGACTGTGGGAGGGCAGAAATTAGGGTCTTCCCGCTGAATGGTGCCCCTCTTAATGGGGCTGACTGCATTGGTCACATAGGGTGTCAATCTCCTAGACAGAAAGACGAGAAATAAGATGGAGCGGTATGGGGGCCCCTGGCATTGGGAGAGACAGGGGATGCAAAGAGAATAGGGGCCCCTGGTATGGGGAGAGGGGCAGGTGGGGGGCCACCCAGAGCCCCGGGCATGGAGTCTTTTTGTGGGGGGCAGTTTTGAGCCCACGCGAGAGATGCAAAGGGAGGGAAAATGCAGCCAGCCCCCCTGCCCTGGACCCCACAGCGCCCCCTGCTGGGAGAGGCTGGTACTGGAGGAGCCGGTAGCTTCTCCTCCAGCCAGCCCCCCTGCCCTGCACCCCACAGTGCCCCCTGCTGGGAGAGGGTGGAACTGGAGGAGCCGGGAGCTCCCCCCACAGCCAGCCCCCTGACTCACACCCCACAGCGCTCCCTGCTGGGAGAGGCCGGGACTGGAGGGCCTGTACTCCAGGGCAAAATAGCCTTTTCTAATGCCCCTTTTTCTCCTACAGTGAGCCCCAATGCCGGTGGTGCACCCCGAACCCCCTGACGGGGGCTGGGGCTGGATGGTGGTGCTGGCCGCCTTCTTCCAGTCGGCGCTGGTTTTCGGGGTGATCCGCTCCTTCGGCGTCTTCTTCATGGAGTTTGTGGGGTACTTCGGGGAGCTGTCAGGGCGGGTGTCCTGGATCACCTCCATCGGGATCGCGGTGCAGCAATTTGCTAGTGAGTTTGGTGGTGGGCAGGGGATCCTGACCCTCTTTTTCTGGAGGGTAGGAGGGAGAACCCCACTCCTCCCCCAGAGTCAGCTGCATCGCAGGTTAACAAGGGCCCGACTGGTGTCTCTCTGCCACCCCCTGCAGGTCCGGTGGGCAGCGCCCTCAGCACGCAGTACGGCGCGCGTCCCGTGGTGATGGCCGGGGGCTTCCTCTCGGGGCTGGGCATGCTCCTGGCTTCCTTCGCCACCAGCCTGACCCACCTGTATCTGAGCATCGGGCTGCTGTCAGGTAGGTCCCTCCCTGAGCTCCCCCTGCCTCAGTGCACTCTGGGAGTATCCTTACCCAAGACCAGGAGCAAGGGATTCTGGGTCTAATATCAGGTATTCCAAACAGGAATGACCAGTTCTTGTCGGTGGTGTGTTTAAAGAGTTTCATTTCATTGCATTTTGCCTTTTCCTGAGTCCAGACAGCCTGGTGCTCGTAATGACCCGAGCTAAGACTTGGCAGCATTCAGTGTTGGGTTTTTTTGATAATTTCTATGGATAATTTCAATGCTTTTATTTTTAAAGCATCTCTTTGAGATTTTTACCAGCTTACGCTTTCACAGTTGCGTAAGATCACGGGTTGGAACCAGTTTATTTTTTCAATTGTTAGTGATTTTAAACATGCACCATTACATAAAACGATGGATGAGGCATTTTTTTTTCCCCTCCCCGGTTCTTACTGATTGAAATTTGCACAGCAGCGGGAAATCACAAGGGCTGGTCGGACAACTGTGGGCCAACAGATGCAGAGGTTGAAAAAGTTAGACCTTGGTAGCCATAAAAACAGAAGTGGTCCACATCACGTGTCCAAACAAAACTGGATTTCAGAGTATTTCCTCTTATCCATATGGACCACTGCTTCGCTTTAAAATTAATTAACAAGTCATTTGATAGTTGTTTTTTGGACAAGACCAATGCCCAACCGCAGGAATGCTCATATATCATAGAATCGTAGAACATCAGTGTTGAAAGGGACCTCAGGAAGTATCTAGTCCCACCCCCTGCTCAAAGCAGGACCAACCCCAACTAAATCATCCCAGCCAGGGCTTTGTCAAGCCAGGCCTTAAAAACCTCTAAGGAAGGAGATTCCACCACCTCCCTAGGGAACCCATTCCACTGCTTCACCACCCTCCTCGTGAAATAATGTTTCATAATATCCAACCTAGACCTCCCCCACTACAGCTTGAGACCATTGCTCCTTGTTCTGTCATCTGCCACCACTGAGAACGGCCAAGCTCCATCCTCTTTGGAACCCACCTGCAGGTAGTTGAAGGCTGCTATCAAATCCTCCCTCACTCTTCTGCAGACTAAATAACCCCAGTTCCCTCAGCTTCTCCTCATAAATCATGTGCCTCAGCCCCCTGATGATTTTTGTTGCCCTCTGCTGGACTCTCTCCAATTTGTCCACATCCTTTCTGTAGCGGGGGCCCCAAAACTGGAAGCAGCACTCCAGATGTGGCCTCACCAGTGCCAGATATCCAAATCCAATTTATTATCATCTATATACGCCAAGTCTTTCGTCCCATTTACCCATCAGTTCCTCTGAGACAAGTCCAAAATTTCTGTAGGAGGCAAATTCCCGTCGGTGTCTCACCTCTCCCCAAAGTCAATACCTCATTGTGGTGACATCCCTTTCCAGAGCTAGTTTTTCCCCTTCGCAGACCTCCGATCTTCTTGAGATGTTGGTTCTCTTCCTTTCAGCCGTGAGTCCGATCTGGCTTATATCGGAGCCCAGAACCCTCTCACTCGGTGGCTTTCAACCTCGGTGGCTTTCAAACATAATGGAGGTGCGGACCCCTTTGGATTCCCTGGTCCCCAAGCTCTGATTGCCAGAAGCTGGGAATGGGCAACAGGGGATGGATCACTTAGACTCATAGACTTTAAGGTCAGAAGGGACCATTATGATCATCTAGTCTGACCTCCTGCACAATGCAGGCCACAGAATCTCACCCACCCACTCCTGTAACAAACCCCTAATCTATGTCTGAGTTATTGAAGTCCTCAAATTGTGGTTAGAAGACCTCAAGCTGCAGAGAATCTGGGCTAGCTGGACCTTTGATCTGACCCAGTCTGGCTTTTCTTAAACTGCAAACCCCCTTGAAAACCACTGCTCCGCCTCCTTTCTGGGGCTATTTTTCCCCTTGGCAGTCTTTCAATCTCCTTGGATCTTGCCTCTGCTCCGCGGATCTGGCTTATATATGCCCCGCAGGCTCCGCCTACTCCCAGCAGCCTCTGAGAGTGGTGGCTACTTGGCGCTATTCTGCCCCGCCCCCTTGTTCTTGTCACACTGACCCGCGTCATCCCACCGAATCAGCATGCACCGGTGCAATTCCTTTGCTGTTTTGGGGAGTTATTCAGTGGGGAAGAAATGACATTTTTCTAAGCATCACAAAGCCTCTCTGCCCCTCCGGCTATCTGCTTCCTGGTTTTCTTCCCCCTGAATGCTTTTTCCCCCGGACACTAGAGCCATGGGTCTACGCCAAGGTTTTCCAGGGGGTACATCTAGATATTTGCCTGGTTTTACGACAGGTGCCGTAAAGAGCACTAATGAAGTCCGTACAAAGAGAGTGCTTACAAACCACGACTGGTTGGTAGAGCTCTATATAGGTTAGTCCAAAATTGATATTCCAATCAATTGGTTTTATAATGCTATGGTAAAAAGGAGCAAGGAAGCTAGTTTTCCGTCCTAGTGGTCTGTGACACTTTTGTATGTGTGACGGGTTCCGTCACAGAGACCCCCTTGGGACTGTCACCTGATGTGCTGAGATTACCTCGGAGCCTGTTTTCCCTGCCAGCTTGGGACTCCAGAACCCTGCCTGGTTGAGCCAGACACACACGCCTGCTGCAACCCAGAGTCGAGGTCTAGAGGCTTTAAGTGAACGCTAACTCGGCTACTTTCTCCAGCACCCAGACCCCCAGCTCCCAATGGGATCCAAATCCATTTTACTCTTGTCGGAGAAAAACATAGTTCTCACTCTCTGGTTGGGTGCAGCAAAGTCAGATACTTTATTCTCAAGCAATTGCATAGAGGGAGAGAGTGCGCTAGGACACAGGGTTTTCCCCCTCCTAGGCAGGTCTCTGTACAGGTAAACAATTCCAGCAAGCATTTATACTTTTTGTTACATACAATAATAAGCAACACCTGCATGTTGTGTATACGTAGGTCACCTCAACATGTTATTTTTCTCACTTATTTGGACTCTAGTCTATATTCCATATTTATCGACACAAGGTCGCAACAACTTCTCACACAGTTTTTTCTCACTCGCCTCACGCACTCCTCGCGTCTACAGATCTCGCGTTATTAGGGTTACAGCTAGCCTGCCTCTTGCGAACGGAGACTGTCGTGCGTTGAAATCCCCTTTGAATCCCTGTCAGTTCTTTCTCTACTTCCGCACTCTGTTTAAAGCTTTATACAGAGTAAACTCATAATAACACTGAGAGAGAGATGCACAGCTGTTTGCTCCCCCGGTGTTAATCACTTTCTCTGGGTTTATCAATAAACAAAAGTGATTTTTATTGAGTATAAAAAGTAGTTTTTAAGTGGATCCAAGTAATAACAACCAGAACAACGTAAGTCACCAAGCAAAATAAAACAAAACACACACATCTAAGCCTAATACATTAGGGAACTGAATACAGGTCAATCTCACCCTCAGAGGTGTTCTAATACGTTTCTTTCATAGAATATCAGGGTGGAAGGGACCTCTGCAGGTATCTAGTCCAACCTCCTGCTCAAAGCAGGACCAATTCCACAATTCTTTCATAGGTTAGACTCCTCCTAATCTGCTATGAGTCTATGTCCTGTAAGATCCCAGCCTCCATTCTTCCTGGGTTGGCCCCCACGTACCCCACGAAGGCTTGCAGGTAAACAAACCAGTTGCAACCAATTGTCCTAGTCGAGGGGAGCCATCAAGGCTCTACACCACCATTAATGGCCAACACTTTGCATAATTGCGATGACCTCAGAGGTATAGTTCATATTTCTAGTTTCAGATACAAGACTGATCCATGCATACAAACAGGATGAACACACTCGGTGGATGATAAGCTTTGTAACGATACCTTACAGGAGACCTTTTGCATGAAGTTTATTCCAGTTACATCATATTAGCGTATTTCCATCAAACATTATGGAGTGTAACGTCGCAGTCGTTTTTAAGGGAGGTGATACTTGTGGGGGACACAAGACCAGTCAGACTTCTGAAAGGGCGTGGCTGGCACATAATGCAGGGTGGGGGTCGCTAAGCCTCCCCAAATCTCAGACCGCCGGGTGGGGGTGGGGGGGTGTCAGTGGCGGGTTATGCCCAGGAACCCCAGCCAATATTTGGGGCTGCTGGCAAAATCTCCCCCCGCCACAGCTCCAGGGCTGCGGTGAGGGTGTGGAGGGTGGAAAAAGGAGGGCGGGGGCCATGGGTGGAGAGGGCAGGGCATTATCATCAAATGCCCCCCCTTCATCTCCCATACCCCCCCCAGAAAAGAGAGCCAACCCTGTATAGACCCTAATCATACCAAATGACAACTGGTGCACAGTTATATCTTTGTGCTGGGGTAGAAAATGGGGAGGTGGGGGGGATCAGTGGGGTGCAGGAGCCGTGGGGAAGGGACGGTAGGGAAAAGATGGAGAACTATAGGCCCAGGGGGAAGGAGCCAGACCATATTCAAAATGGCTGCCATGGGGGGGGGCAGGGGGAAGGAGGTGGGCCTTCTTCAAAATGGCTACCATCATGTGAGGGGGCAACCATGGACCCAAGGAGGGGAAGGAGCCAGGTCTTATTCAACATGGCTGCCACTGTGTCTGTGGAATCAGTGGGGAAGTTGTTTGGCGTGAGGAGAGCGGGGGGGGGAAGGAGTGGGGCCTTTTCAAAATGGCTGTCATCCTGGGAGGGAGGGGGGGAACTGTGGGTCCACAGAGAAGGAGCCAGACCTTATTCAAAATGGCTGCTTATGAGGGGGACAGTTGGGAGGCGGGTATGTGGGAGGAACTGTGGGTCCAGAGGGGAAAGGAGCAGGGCCTTTTCAAAATGGCTGCCATTCTGTGGGGCTACAGGGAAGGAGCCAGACTATTATTCAAAATGGCTGCCACTGAGGGGGACAGTTTGGGGACGAAGGGCATCAAAGGAAAGAGAGGCTCATCAAAGTGGTCACCGGTTGACGGGTGGGGGTAGGGAGAAGGAGTTGGACAAATTTTAAAATGTCCGCCACTGTAGGGAGTTAGAGGCGTAAGGAGCTAGGCCTCATTCAAAATGGCTGCAGCCACACGGCAGCCATTTTGGAAAAACGAGGAAAAAGTGGACGGGCCCAAAACAGTCTCATTTGTGGCCATGTCCTGGGCTGTTGCCATAACAACCTGGATGTGGTTGCAGGGGCCCTGACGGGTGTATTTTCTACCCCCCTTCCCTTTTTTGCAGGCTTCGGGTGGGCCTTGGTCTTCACGCCCTCCGTGGCCTCGGTGGCCCGTTACTTCAAAAAGCGCCGGACGTTCGCCACGGGCTTGGCCTTCATGGGCGTGGGCCTGTCCTCCTTCGCCTTCTCCCCGCTCTTCCAGTTCCTGGTGGACACCTACGCCTGGCGGGGGGCCCTCCTGGTGGTGGCCGGCATGTCCTTCAACCTGGTGGTATGCGGAGCCCTCATTCGCCCCCTGACCCTCAAGGAGGACCTGGCCGGCCCCAGGGACCCTGGCGGGAGCTGCCTGGGGAAGCTTTCCACCCTCTTTGGCCTGCCTTTGCTGTCCCACTGGCCTTTCATGAGATTTGTCCTGGCCGTGACCTTGATCAACACCGGCTACTTCATTCCCTATGTCCACTTGGTGGCCCGAGCCTGGGAGCTGGGCTTCGATGAGTACCAGGCTGCCTTCCTCATGTCCGTGGCAGCTGTGGCCGACCTGTCTGGCCGCCTCCTCTCGGGTTGGCTGGCCGACTGCCGGGCTTTCCGCCTCGTCCACATCTTGGTGGCCTGGACCTCCCTGACTGGCATCTCCTTGGCGCTGGTGCCTCTGGGACGCAGCTACCCGTTGCTGATGGCCATCAGCATCTGCTACGGGTTCTTCTCCGGGGCGCTCACCCCCGTGGTCTTTTCCATCCTGCCGGAAATCGTGGGCATTGGGCGGATTTTCGGCTCGATGGGGCTGCTGCAGATGATGGAGAGCATCGGCGGGCTTCTGGGAGCACCGTTCTCTGGTATATGGCCACTGGCTTCCTTCTTCTCCTGTTCAATTAGTTGGAAACGAGCTCCCCCCACCCCAGTAAATCAATCCCCAGGCCTACCCTTTTCCCTGTAACCTTCAGTCATAGTCTTGGGCCTTCTTAGAGCCAAAACTCCTAGCACCCACCCTGGTCTTGGGACCAGTGGTTGACACGTGAACATCATCCTGCTTGGGATTAGCTGCCCTCCAACCCCATTTTGGTAGCCCCTGGAGATAGGCCCAGAGGTGGGGATAGAACCCAGCAGTCCTGACGCCCAGTTCCCCCTGCTCCAACAGGCTAGACCTCACAAGGTCCTTGTGACCTCATTCTGGGTCACTGTGGTTCTAGGTCACCCTAGGTTTAGATCTAAGTCACCCTGGGTTCTTATGGTGCTATAGGTCACCTCCATGTTCTAGTTTTCCCTACATTCTCTTGATATTGTTTTAGGTCACCTTGGGTTTGTATGATATTCTTGGTCATCTTCATGTTCTAGGTTGCCCCGTGCTCTCTGGATGTTGTTCTAGATCACACTTGGCTCTTGTGCCATTCTCGATTTGCTTTCGTGTTCTAGGTTGCCCTATGTTCTCTGGCTGTTGTTCTAGCTCGCCCTGGGTTTTCCGGCTGTTGCTCTAGATGACTCGGTCTTTTCTCTGTTCCAGGTTGGTTGCGGGACATGACTGGGAACTACACGGCCTCTTTCTTGGCAGCTGGGGCTTTCCTCTTGGCCGGAAGCCTGGTTTTGGTCACTCTACCCAACTTCTTTTCCTGTCTGAGCTCCTCCTCTCCTGCCTGCAGCCAGGTGGAGGCCGGGACAGAGCCGTCCCTATTGACACCGGCCTGTGGGAAACATTCCTCCCAGGACAGAGACTGTCTGGCCAGAAGCCAAGATCTCAGGAAGCCGACGTGACTACAAGGGGGTGCTGGCGGTGCCGGCCAGTGGCTGGGTGAAGGGGAGGGGGACCAAGGAGGGACAGCTCCATCCTACCCCCCGCAGCTCTGTTGGGGCCCCTCAATCCATTATTACAGCATGGGGTTTCTCCTCCTCTCTCAGGGGTCCAATCCCCTGTTTGTATCCTCTGATCCCTGGAGTGAACCTCCTTCAGTGCGACCATAACCAGGTTCTGGAAGGCTTAATGTGGTAAATTCGAGCCTGGGGAGGGGTCCTACAGTTTTCTCTCTCTTCCCTGCCACCCCCCTCTTCAACATCTCGACTTAGAAGGATGTTCCTTCACAGAAATAAGCCACTTCACTACCACCCTTGCCCTCCTGGATTCTCCGGTGCCTCCCATGGGCTGGAAGCCTAGGTCCATAATGTGGGGAGGACACTGAGGAACGGGAGGGGACCCCAGCGAGGAACAGAAATTAGATCAGAGCCTGGGTCTAACGCAGAGAATGTTTTATAAAGGGGGAGGGGGATCAGGCTGCTCCATTCATTTGGGGAAATATAGCACTGCCCCAGCGAGGGCAGGTGTATGCAAACAGGGAAGTAAAAGGCCCCATCCTGTAATCTCGTGGTCAGCAGGCCCCTGCCTCAGTTTTCCTACTTGCTTCTGGGAATGGCTGGCTTGAAATGGACACCCAGCTTTGCACCCCACTCCGGGGGCATGAGGGATGTCCCAGAGCCCAGAAATGCAGTTACCGATGTAAAAACGTCTCCCCCCTGCCCGGATTTATGGATTTTGTGCTGCTAGATGTGTAATTAGACGGGTGTGGCTGGGGAAGGAAAGGGGGGGGTCTCAGGGGGCATCGTTTACCCTTCAAAAGGTAGTATTTGGTGATTTAAAATGGGGGAGGGGGGTATTTCGAGAAATGACAGTTTTGAGAGGGGACAAAAGCGGTGGTTTCGAGTGCCACCTTTTCTGGAACAGAGCTGTGTTAAGGGGGGGGGAATTAAAACCAGACAATTCCTCTGGCAGGTGTCCGAGTTCATGGTTCCCTGACCAGCGCGGGAGAGGAAGGGACCCAAGTGGACGTGACTGTAGCTTGAAAGCGGCCAGAGTGCGTGTCCCCCCCGCCTCCGGACTAGGTGGACCAAAGGTTGAAAGTGCCTCATAGAAGCAGAGCGGTGTGAAAGTTCATCTGAGTTTCGAGGGATTGAAATGAACAGGTGTCTTCACGGTGGGGCGGGAGGGAACGGGCAGGGAGGATAAATATTAACGTCGGCTGAGGAGAGGGAGGATTAACAAGGTAGGTTTCTCCAGGGATTGGGCAAAACAGCTTGTGAGGGGGGTTGCAGAGTTGAGGGGGGAAAGGACAAAGAAAAGGGATTAATTCAAGTACAGGGCAGACGTGGTGATGATGGGATCCAGGAGTCCTGGCTCCCAACCCCCCCTGCTCTAACCCACCAGCCCCCACTCCCCTCCCAGAACTGGGGAGAGAACCCAGGAATCCTGGCTCCCAGCCCCCCTGCTCTGACCACCAGCCCCCACTCCCCTCCCAGAGCCGGGGGGAGAGCCCAGGAGTCCTGGCTCCCAGCCCCCCCGCTCTAACCCACCAGCCCCCACTCCCCTCCCAGACCCAGGGAGAGAACCCAGGAGTCCTGGCTCCTAGCCTCCCCTACTGTAACCCACCAGCCCCCACTGCCTTCGCAGAGCCGGGGAAAGAACCCAGGAGTCCTGACTCCCAGCCCCACTCCTCTAATCACCAGCCCTGCCTCCTGGAACCAGGGGGTCAGAGGTTCTGAGCACAAAGCAGACAGTTACCGACTTTTCTGGCAGAGCAGGAACCATCCTGTCCTAGAAATAGTTTGGCCTGGGCTCCCCCTGTGATTCTGGCACCTGTCCATTGCCTGCAATGTTGCACAGACCCTTTGTAATCCAGCTTTTCCCAAGCTCTTTGGAGGCAGCTGGTTATACAGGGATCCCTCACCCAGTGCTGAGATGTGGCCACCTCTGGGGCGGGGCAGCTGGTTACACAGGGACGTGTCGCCCGGCGCTGATATGCAGCCACCTCTGGGGCAGGGTGGCCAGTTACCCAGGGACCCCTCACCCGGCGCTGAGATGCAGCCACCTCTGGAGTGGGGCTGGTTACACATGGTCTCGCCCGGCCCTGAGATGCGGCCACCTCTAGGTCGGGGCAGCCACCTCTGGAATGGGGCTGGTTACCCAGGGACTCCTTGCCCGGTGCTGAGTTGTGGCCACCTCTGGGGCAGGGCGGCCAATTACCCAGGGATGCCTCGCCTGATGCTGACATGCAGCCACCTCTGGGGTGGGGGGGCCGTTTACCCAGGAACCTCTTGGCTGGCACTGAGATGCGGCCACCTCTGGGGTGGGGCAGCCCATTATACAGGGATACCTGGAAACAGCATGGAACCCTTTTAAAAACACCATTGATATGCATACCCCCAAATTAAAAAAAAACAACACAGCAGGAAGGACCAAAAACGTGCCGCACTGGTTGAACAACCAAGTAAGAGAAGCCGCGAGAGATGAAAAGGCGTCCTTTAAAAAGTGGATGTTAAATCCTAGCTAGGAAAATAGAAAGGAGCATAAACTCTGGATAAAAACACAATTAGGAAGATCCCAAAGGAATCTAGCACAGGGAACCAAAGCCTCAAACAGTAACAGCAAAAAAAAACGATGGGTGAAGTGCATCAGAAGCCAGCTAAGCGACTGGTGGGGCCCTGGCCAAGTGAGGTGCTGACGGACCACTCAAGGACAACATTGCGGAGAAATGAAATTCTTTGCGTCGCTCTTCCCAGCCAAGGACGGGCGGGCGATTCCCAAACCGGAGCCCTTCTGTTTAGGTGACGGAGCTGAGGAACTGTCCCGGATCGAGGGGTCGTGAGAGGAAGTTTCGGACCAAATTGATGAACTGAACAGCAGTAAATCACTGGGACCAGATGGGCTTCACCCAAACGTCTGAAAAAACTCATTCCTGCAAGTCAGCAGAAGGCTTGGGGCTTAGACTGTGCACCGATAAACAGCCCCACGGGAATCCCCCTGAATATTCGGGGAGCTGGAAATATGATTTACGGGGAAGTTCTGGCCACAGGGACATGTCAACCACATAAGTGTCCTGGCAACGAACTGACGCATATAACAGGTACATGGGATATATCCTTGCTTATATATCTATCGTTTCTTATGGGTTTGATTATTCTAGGTTTATATTTGAGTATATTTTGGCTATAGCAGAAGGGACCCGAAGGCCACACCCCATACGCTGAGCTAAGGTGACGTTACCCTACATATGTTTGGGACTTTTCACCTAGAGGCTGAAGAGGTACAACATAAGGTCCGTGTCGGGCTGCGCCCTTTAACATGGAGGATGTGTTAAAGCAAGTGGGCTTTCCCCAAATTCAGAAACTTAACAGCGCACCCCGGCATGGTGTGACCAAGTGAGGCTTTTCACCTGGTTATGTGGCATGTGAGACTTACTGTCCTATACCAAGACTGGGTGTGCCTCAGTTTCCCTGAGTGGCTCACTGTGACTCTCGGGCCAGGGTTAGTCTACTGAGCCCTGTTCATCATAGGCCAGCAAGGAGGTTGGAGAGAGAACTCCCCCAGTCTCTGTTGTCCTGGGGGGCTTATTTCAGAACAGTTTCGCCTCCTGTCCTGACAGGGGCCTGATTTCCCCTCCCAGGAGATGTTCCTGTTGTGGTGGGTTGGGGGGATCCCGGGCCCACCCTGTACTCCGGGTTCCGGCCCAGGGACCCTCATGGTAGCAACTGTTGGCAGCCGACCTTTCACTGCCCATTTCCCTGGGCCACTTCCCCATAGCTCTCCTGCTTCTCCCTTCTTCACCCTTACCTTGGGGCTCCCTTAATGATAGTTTGGGGGTATCTTCATTAACCAGCCCTTCAGCCGCACTTCCTCTCCCTGGCTCTGGAGGGTCAGCCCAAAATCATACCGTCTCCAACTTTTTAGCTCTCACGCTGGTCAGTGGAAAAACACTCTGATGGAGAATACCAGGTGATGGGTTACATGTAGGGCCATAACCTCCATGAGTTACGGGTTGGTTCGTAGTGTCCCCAGGAAGGCTCCCCGATGAGAGATCAGCATCTTCTAAGACCTCTTCAGTTTTCACACCTCAGCTGCTAGAAGAGGGCCGGTCCCCATCCCTTCCCCAGCCACTGAATTCCAGGCCATGCACACGGTGGGGCCCCTCGGCGCAGTGACCCGGTTGGGGAAGAAAGACATCCTGGCGGGGCTGGATTTCGCTGCTCACTACCCCGACCAAGGCAGTGGCTCTGTCCTCGACCGAGACAGCCACTGTGGCCGACGCGCTGCTGACTGTTTTCAGCCGCGTGGGGGTTCCCCCAAGGAGGTCCTTACAGACCAGGGCTCCAACCTCATGTCAACCCTGCTCCAGTGCTTGTGGGAGAAGTGAGGGGTCCGGCACACGTGGGCATCAATGTACCACCCTCAGGCCAACAGGCTGGTGGAGAGATTCAAGAGGACCCTAAAGAGGATGCTGAAAACCTTTACAGACCAGCACCCACAGGACTGGGGCAAGTATTTACCCCACCTGCTATTCCCATATAGGGAAGTGCCCCAGGAATCTACAGCGTTCTCCCCGTTTGAGTTGCTGTAGGGGAGGAGATAAAGGGATCCCTGGACTTGGGTGTGACGAAGTGGGAATGTTCTTAATGTTCTCTCTGAATACTGTGTGGGTGCCTCAGTTTCCCCTATGCAGTTCTTAAGTTTCTAGGTGGTGGGATAAGGGGGTGTGATTGTTGCAGAGCCCTTGGGGCCTAGTGTGATGGTGTCTGCACAGAGAACGGCCGATGCCCTGTCTCCTGATGGCCTGGGCCCCTCCTCTGCAAAGGTACCAACTGAAGGTGTTGGAGAACAGAGACCAGGTGGCCTCCTGGCCCAGGAAAGAGAAAGTCAGAGGAGGGGCTGGAGAGTTTCAATTTGGAGCTGGCTGGGAAATGGAGGGGGGCTAGAACCGGGTCTGGCTCCCTGCCCCCCACGATGGACCTGACCGAGGGGGTCCTGTTCTCTGTACCTACAAGCTCTGGTCTGGATTGTGTTCCTGTCGGCTAATAAACCTTCTGTTTTACCAGCTGGCTGAGAGTCACGTCTGGCTGCGGAGTTGGGGGGCAGGGCCCTCTGGCTCCCCCAGGGCGCCGCCTGGGCGGACTCGCTTCGGGAAGCACACGGCGTGGAAGGGGATGCTGGATGCTCCGAGGTCAGACCCAGAAAGATGGAAGCTGTGTAAACTTGCCCTGGAGGCAGTTCAGACTCCCCCAGAGTCCTGCCTGGCTTCATAGGGAGCAGATCCAGAGCATCGCCCGGGGACTCGGTGATGCTTGGGGAGGGATGACTGGGAGGGGAAGGCCTCCCCCCTACGGAGAATCAGTGGTGGGGTGCGTATTGACTTTCTGGGAAAAGCTCGCCAAACCCATGGGCTTGGCCAGGGAGAACCTCACCAGAGCCCAGGGGAGCAGAAGATCCTCTGACACCGGGAACCAGTTGATAGTTCTCATCCCCATGAGAAAAAAACGAAGTACAAGCTGTGTGGGACAGTGTGATGGGTTCCCCTCCCGAGGGTGCCAGCTGGAACTGAGCCCCCCCACCCCTGACCCACCAGCACTTTGCTCTTTCAAGCACCATTCACATGCTAAAAAACCCCTTTTGCCTCGGTCCAGCACTTTCCCCAGGTCAATCTTTGTTCCTCGGCTGTTTTCAAGAGTCCCCTGGGGTGGGGAGTCAGTGAAGAACCATGAGGAGGTCACTTCCCTGCCTTAAAAAGCTTTTGCCTGGGAGCGGGGGGAGCCCATTGTTTCAAAGTTTGGTTCCCACGCAAGTCCGTGGAAAAACACTGGTATTCCAAGATGGAGTCCGGCCCCAGGTGACCTGATCACATGGCCAAGCAGCCGTGAGTCAGGAGGTGTTTGTAGCCTCCTCAGGAAGACTCCCCGGTGAGAGATTCGCTGCTTGGGGTGACCAGATATCCCAATTTTATAGGGACAGTCCTGATTTCAGGGTCTTTTTCTTATATAGGGTCCTATTACCGCCCCATCCCCTGTCCCGATTTTTCACACTTGCCGTCTGGTCACCCCATCACTGCTCCTGTCCCCTATTGTCAATATTCCTAACTTCAGATACAAAAATGACATGTGCGTCCCAATAGGGTCATCGTATTCAGTAAATCACAGCCTTTCCGATGATCCCTCACATGACCTGTCTCGCATAAGATACGTTATCATAGAACCATAGAAGATTTGGGTTGCAAGGGACCTCAGGAAGTATCTAGTCCAACCCCCTGCTCAAAGCAGGACCAACCCCCAACTAAATCATCCCAAAACCTTAGAGGTTTTTAAGGCTCGGCTTGACGGAGATTCCACCACCTCCCTAGGGAACCCTATGATTACGATGAAAAATATGGCGTGTAATGTCACAGATGGGCCCTTTAAGGTCATCTCACAGCGGCATGAGGTGGAACTGAGCCACCGAGGGGACCAGGTCAACATGATGGAGCCGTATTTTGCCAGGGAGAATTCGGTCCTGGCCGCGTGTGGCCAGCGAGAGGAGAAGGGGAAAATCTCCTGGTGAATCTATTTCCTGAGACAGAAGCCGGCCCCTCGCTGGAATCAATTCTCCTCTCTGAGCAGCTAACCCCGGCCCGGCAGGCTGAGATCAGAGAGGTGCTGGGTTCCTACTAGCAGCTGTTCTCCAACCAGCCTGGGCTCACTAACCTGGTTCTCCAGCGGGTGGAGATGGGAGCCCACCCTCCTGGAAGATGTTCCCCATTCAGAGTCATGGGGGAAAACAGCCCAGGACCTGAAGAGAGAGGTCAGAGCCTTGCTGGCTTTAGAGGTGATCCAGCCGTCTGCCAGCTCCTGGGTCTCTCCCGTGGCGCTGGTTCCCAAGGACGGGTCGATCTGGTTCTGTGAGGACTATCGGAAGCAATGCCACCACCGTGTCCGGTGCCTGCCCATATCTAGGCCTGATAGGCTCCTGGACAAGCTGTGGATCTCACCAAGGGCTACTGGCAAATGCATTTGGATCCGGGTGCCCGACTGATCACCCCTCTGAGGCTCTGTGAGTTCCTGGTCCTGCCTTTTGGCCTCAACGGGGCACCTGCCACCTTGTGGACCAGTTCCTCCAGGGGACGGGGAGTTTCGCCCCGGTGCATATTGATGATATCTACGTTTTTAGCCAGACCTGGGAAGACCACGTGTCCCAGGTTAAACAGGTGCTGGGCCGGCTCTGGGATGCAGGTCTGACTCTGAAAGCCGGGACGTGCAAGGTGGGGATGGCAGAGGTGTCACCTCGGACACGGGACTGGGGGCGGTGTTGATGCAGGAGGAGGAAAAGGGGGAGAGACACCCCACCGCGTATCTGAACAAGAAGCTGCTCTCCCGGGAGCAGAACTACGCGGCCATGGAGAAGGGAGGCCTGGCTCTGGGATGGGCCCTTAAAAAGCTGCAGCTGGATCTATCTGGGTGGCACTTCGCTGTGTGCACCGACCACTCACCCGTGACGTGGCTACGCCAGATGAATCAGGTCAATGCCAAGCTCCTGAGGTGAACTCTGTCCCTCCCAGGATTACGACATGGAGGTGGCCCACGTTAAGGGGAGGGCCAACATTATAGCCAATGCTTTGTCCTGGAGAGGGGGGGCCCTGAACTTCCCCAGGCCCCTGGCTAAAGTGACCCCCGCTCAGTTTGGTCTCAGAGGAGGGGAGAGAGGTAACAACGTGGGGTTTTATGCACCTTGTTATGTTGCATGTGAGTCTTACTGTCCTGTATTAAGACGGTGTGTGCCTCAGTTTCCCTCTGTTCTGCACCAGTGCTGAGGTGGTGGGAATTGGGTGTGTAACATTTGCTGAGGCTGCCAGATGTAACCTGAGACGCAGGAGGGGTGTGTGACCAGGTGACATTGTGCCTAGAAAGCGAGACAATGACAAGGAGGAGACACAATGGGAATGTCTGAGGTCAGCTTGCTGGAAGCCGGGCAGTCTGCTTTGGGGGGACTGGAAGAGGGGGAGTCCAGGGCCTCTGGCCCGGGATTCCTCCAAAATGGATGTGGTTGAAAGTCACTGATTTCTGTGCTAACAAGTTCTGTTCTCGTTATGTTCCTGCCGACTAATAACCTCCCGTTTTACCGGCTGGCTGAGAGTCACGTCTGACTGCGGAGTTGGGGTGCAGGGCCCTCTGGCTCCCCCAAAACCCCACCTGTGTGGATTCACTGCGGGGGGACGGGGGATGCTGGATGCTCCGAGGTCAAACCCAGGAAGGTGGAAGCTGTGGAAACATCTCGCCCTGGTGTCCAGTGAGATTTTTAAGTAATCAATGTAATTAATACATAATCTAAACATCAGGGAACAGAGGTGATCCCGGCAATTCCAGGCCGTTAAGCCTAATTTCAGTACTGGGCAAACTGGTTGAAACTCTTGCAAAGAACCGAATGATCAGACGCAGAGATGAACACGATTAGTTGGGGCAGAGTCAAGCTGGTTTTGGTAAAGGAAAATCACGCCTCGCCAATCTACTAGGATTCTTTGAGGGGGTCGACAAGCCTGTGGACCAAGGGGGATCTGGTGGATCTAGTGTACTTAGATTTTCAGAAAGCCTCTGACAAGGTTCCTCGCCAAAGGCTCTTACGCAAAGTAAACAGCCACGGGATAAGAAGGAAGGTGCTCTCAGGGGTCGGTGACCAGTTAAAAGACAGGAAACAACGGGTGGAAATAAATGGCCGGATTTCAGAGCGGAGAGAGGTGACGAGTGGTGTCTGTACTGGGCCTGGTCCTATTGAACGGACTCATAAAGGATCTGGAAAAAGGGGTAAATAGTGAGGTGGCAACACTGGCAGATGATGCAAAACTACTGAAGATAATTAAGTCCAAAGCCGACTGCGAAGAGTCACAAAAGGATCTCACAAAACTGGGTAACGAAAGAGCAGATGAGATCTCAGCACCCCCTGTTTTAACCACTAGCCCCCACTCCTCTCCCAGTGCCGGGGAGAGAACCCAGGAGTCCTGGCTTCCAGCCCCACCTGCTCTAACCCACCAGCCCCCACTCCCCTCCCAGTGCCGGGGAGAGAACCCAGGAGTCCTGGCTCCCAGCACCCCCTGCTCTGATCCACCAGCCCCCACTCCCCTCCCAGAGCCGGGGAGAGAACCCAGGAGTCCTGGCTCCCAGCACCCACCCCCTCCGCTCTAACCCCAGGCAGAGGAACAAAGCAGAAGCCCTAGAGCTTTGGCCCCGGGCGATGGGGCTCAGGCCTCGGCCCCAGGGCCCCAGCAATTCTCCACCAGCTCCAGTGACCCCATTGAAATGGGGGTCCCCACCCACCCTTTGAGAACCGCTGCCTTACTGCGAAGGGGGAGGGGGAAGGAGCTGGTGGCCTGGCTGGGCGGTGGGGGAGGGAATTCTTGAGGACACAAAGTGGACTTTGTCCCCCCCACATGCCGTGTGATCTGAGTCCCCCCCCCCTTGGACACGGCCTGCAGCCCCCAGCCCCCAGCCTGTCCTAGGACTCTCAGAGCTCAGCGCAGACCCAGAGGTAGCTGGGAGCCAGGACTCCTGGGTTCTCTCCCTGGGTCTGGGAGGGGAGTGGGGCCTGGTGGGTTAGAGCAGGAGGGGCTGGGAGCCCAGACTCCTGGGTTCTCTCCCCGGCTCTGGGAGGGGAGTGGGGGCTGGTGGGTAAGAGTAGGGAGCTGGGAGCCAGGACTCCTGGGTTCTCTCCCCACCTCTGGGAGGGGAGTGGGGGCTGGTGGGTTAGAGAAGGGAGCTGGGAGCCAGGACTCCTGGGTTCTCTCCCTGGCTCTGGGAGGGGAGCTCGGTCTGATGGTTAGAACAGGGGAAGCTGGAAGCCAGGACTCCAGAAGGGGAGTGGGGTGTAGTGGTGAGAGTACGGGGTGTGTGTGCTGGGAGCCAGGACTCCTGGATTGTAACCCGGAGAGGAGTGGGGGGGTGTAGTGGGGCAGGGGAGGAGGTTAGAAGCCAGCACTCCTGCATTGTGTCGTCAGCTGTGCTGGTGAGTTGCTGTCAGGAGCCTTCATCTCCCTGTGCCTCAGTTTCCCCAGCAGCGTCTCAGGAATTGAGGATTAGCTCACCAGAGAACTCACAGCATAAAAGTTCATGGACTGACCCTCGTCTCTTTCCCTCCAACAGGTTTGTTTTTCCACTCCCCCTGCCCGCCCGACCTCTGATCTCCCGTCTCCAGGGAACAGCGACGGGGGACCCCATGGCAGACCCCATGCACCCTGAGCCCCCTGACGGGGGCTGGGGCTGGATGGTGGTGCTGGCCGGCTTCCTCCAATCAGCGCTGGTTTTCGGGGTGATCCGCTCCTTCGGCGTCTTCTTCATGGAGTTTGTGGGGTGCTTCGGGGAGCTGGCGGGGCGCGTCTCCTGGGTGACCTCCATCGGGATCGCGGTGCTGCAGCTAGGGGGTGAGTGAGGGACGCCGGCCGGGTGGGGAGAAGGGGGCTACGATCTCAGGCCCAGAAGTGGAGTAGCCGGGACACCCCCCTCCTCCCACCAGCACTCCCCAAAGTGCCCCCTGCTGGGGGAGGCCCCGAGCTCCCCCCAAAGTGCACTCCTCCCCCAGACTCAGCTGCATCGCAGGTTAACAAGGGCCCAACCGATGTCGCTCTGCCGTCCCCTGCAGGTCCGGTGGGCAGCGCCCTCAGCACGCAGTACGGCGCGCGCCCCGTGGTGATGGCCGGGGGCTTCCTCTCGGGGCTGGGCATGATCCTGGCTTCCTTCGCCACCAGCCTGACCCACCTGTATCTGAGCATCGGGCTGCTCTCAGGTAGGTCCCTCCCTGAGCTCCCCCTGCCTCGGTGCACCCTGGGAGTATCCTCGCTCAAGGTTGGGAGCAAGGGCTTCTGGGTAACCTAGTGCACCATTGTCTAGGTATAGTGGCCCAGAGAGCAGGGGCTCCTGGGTAAAATCCTGGCATCTGGGTCCTCGGGTTAGGTTCCTGGTGGGTGGTGACTCTTTTAGGGTTCTCCAGCGATTCCTCCTCCCAGATGGGTCCTAGGCATTAAGACCAGGAGGTGACCATCCCTCCTGCCTACTCTTCCTTCCAGCCCATATCTGGTGGTTGAGCTAGACCATGGCACGCTAAGCAGTGGAAAATCCCCCACACCTCCCAGGGCCGTGGTTCTTGAGCCGTGTGGTGCTCATGGCCGAAACTCTTGCTGCCCCTTCCGAGATCTAGAACCCTGTGCCCTGGATCATCCATAGTTGCTGTAGCCCAGATCTTCATGCTCATGAGTGTGGCCTAGATCATCGCTAGCTCAATTTTCTGCCTAGCTCAGGCCAGCCCATTTCACCCAGTCCCTTCCCCGCCCCAGCTCAGGCGAGCTGGAGAGAGGACAGAGCAATGATCTAGAACCCAGCACTGTGGCAGCCAACACCTAGATCCCTCCACACGCAGGCCTCACCAGGAGTTCTCCCCCCATCCCAGACCCAGACAGCATGGCTTGAGATGATGTGTTTCTAATTGCTAACGACCCTCCCACCCCCACCCCAGACGCGAAAGGGCTAGACCCCCCCCCCAGACAATGGCTCTTTCTCCAGTCATGTCCCACAGTCAACCTAAAACATATAGTGCTTTGGGTTACCTAGAACATACGGCATGTGTCACCTAGCCCCCAGAGTATCTAATTGTTTAGACATCCTAGAACATACAACGCTTTGGGTTACCTAGAACATATGACATGTGCCACCTAGACCCCAGAGTATCTAATTGCTTAGACATCCTAGAACATACAATGCTTTGCATTATCTAGAATGCTCCATTCAGCCCGGTGTCCCACCTGCTCCACCCACAGATCAGACCCACCCTGCCTGGTTTTGGTCACCTGTTCCCTTTCCTTCCCCCTTCCCTCCCCCCCCACAGGGCTGGGCTGGGCCTTGGTCTTCACCCCTTCTGTGGCTTCTGTGGCCCGGTACTTCGCCAAGCGGCGGACCTTCGCCACCGGCCTGGCTGTCTCGGGGGCAGGCCTGGCTTCCTTCGCCTTCTCCCCACTCTTCCAGCTGCTGGTGGACACCTACGCCTGGCGGGGGGCCCTCCTGGTGGTGGCTGGCATCTCCTTCAACCTGGTGGCCGCCGGGGCCCTGCTGCGGCCGTTGGAGCCAGAAGGCAAGGAGACATCCGTGCCGGAGGCGGGGTGGCTGCGACTGCCAGCCTTTTCATCCCTTTGCCGGCCACGCCTGGCCTGCCACAGGCCCTTCCTCCTGTTTGCTGCAGCCTTTGTTCTGGTGGACGCCGGCTACTACGTACCCTACGTCCATCTGGTGCCCCACGCCCGGGAGCTGGGCTTTGATGAATATCGAGCCGCCTTCCTCCTGTCCTCGGCCGCCGTGGCTGACCTGTGCGGCCGCGTGGCGGGCGGCTGGCTGGCCGACCGCCTCGCCGTCCGCCTGGTCCACAGCCTGACCGTCTGGACTGTCCTGACGGGCCTCTCCATGCTGCTGCTGCCGCTGGGGCAGATCTACTCCCTCCTGATGGGCCTCTGCATCTGCTACGGCTTCTGCGCCGGCGCCCTGGTGCCCCTCCAGTTCTCCGGCATGGCGGAGATCGTGGGAACGGGACACATCATGGAGGGGATTGGGCTCATGCAAATGATGGAAAGCGCTGGCTCCCTCGTGGGGGCCCCTCTGTCCGGTAAGGAACCAGGTTCCCTTTCCTCCCATGCTCCCCCGTCCCTTTTGGACCCCATATTTGGGATGGTTTCTACTAGGAGAAACTGAGGAAGGAGGCAGATAAAAGTCTTTCCTGACAAGTGGTCTCAGGTGGCCCAATGTGCTTTGCCTGGTCTCTGCCACATCCCCAGGGGCTGGTAGGGGAACCCGGCGAGTTCCAGCTCATAGGCTCTCCAGTCACTGCCCTAGGTCCTGGCTTCCCCCTCTCCCCTGTCTCTGGGTTCGCCAGCCTTCCAATTCCCTCCTCCCAGGGAGCAACTATGGACTACCCTCTAGAATCCCTACTGGGCCACCGTCCCCCACTTCCAGTCTTGTGTGGTGTGGACCCCCCCCCACGAATTCTAAGCCTTTCTTCCATGAATTCATTGATCTAGCGTCATAGAGAGGGCTGCGGGGAGGGAGGGAAACAAGAAGGAAGGCGACCCATTAATTACAGGTAACCCCCAGAGTTAAACCTTCCCCCAAAACAAGGTCCTGGCCTGGGACTCGGAAGACCTGGGTTGTAGTTGAGTAACATGTTCTAGGTCACCCCAAACCTCCCATTGTCTAACTAGCACTAGGAATATGGTCAAAAAGGGGTACCAATCCGGGGAGTTAGGCTGTGGCATTCTGGGTTTTAGGTAGCTCTACCAACTCTGAAAAGCCCTAATCTTATGATCTATAGATGACTCCAATCCTGAGAACTAAATTGTAGCATTCTGGGTTCTAAGTATGGGTTCTAGGTAGCCAATAAAACTGTGTGGACCTATCTAGCCTGAAATCATGTAGGCTAATGCCTGATGTAGGCTAGGTAGCTAGAACATTATTAGTGATTGTTTTGATTACTGTTGAGACAGGAGCCCTTGTCATGGACTGGAACTCGATTGTGCTAGGTGCAGTATAGAATCCAAAGATGGTCCCTCCCCGAAAGCCCTTATCATCTAAGTATAAAACAGGAGACTATACAGAATATGGTGTTCTGAAGTCTAAGTATCACTGAAAATGTGTTTGAGATAATCCATGACTGTGGTCTCCATAGTCCCATGAGACTGTCAAGCAGATATGTTCTAGGCTGTCAAAACCATCAGGCTTTGGGGTTCTAGGTAGCCCTTCCAGTACTTTCTAGGTAAACCATCACTTCGTACCTTCTAGTCTGTCTAGATAGCAAGGTGTTCTGTGATTTAGGTGACACTACAGTACTTCCTAGATAATTTGTGCAGGATGTCTAGGCAATGAGACATTTTGGGTTCTAGGTAATGCACATTGTATGCGCTAGATAACTCAAAGCCATATATGTTCTGGGATGTTTAGAGAATTAGATATTATGGGTTTCAGGTAACATGTAGTGCATTCTAGATCATGCAAATAATTGTCTGTTCTAGGATGTCTAAATAATTAGATACTCTGGGTTCTAGGTGACACATGCAGTACGCTCTTGGTAACCCAAAGCATTGTATGTTCTAGGTTGGCTGCGGGACGTGACTGGGGACTACACAGCCTCTTTCATTGTAGCAGGGGCTTTCCTCCTCGCTGGAAGTTTGCTCCTTTTTGCCCTGCCAAATTATTTCTCCTGCTCCATGGACTCGACAACTGAGGAAGAGACCATGGGGGACCCCTGAGACTTTAGCTCCTGGGCGGGGGGGTTGTCCCAGAGAGCCAGATCGGAAGTGAGAAGTCAGCAGGGAGCAGAGCATCAAGTATACCAATCCAGCTGATATGTGTCTTCTTCTTCGCTGACCATCGTAAGGTTGGAGGATGCATAAGAGACGGAAGGAGGGAGCTACCCAGTCCAGATCCACTCCTCTTTGCAAGCTGGTATCCAGAGCATCCTAGATCTTTCAGGCTAGAAAGGACCCCAATGGTCCCCTAGTCTGACCTTCTGCACAGCCCAGAGAACTCCGGCCCATAACTGGTGGTCGAGCTAGCGGGTAGCTTTCGGTCTCGATTGAAAAGGACACGCATGATGGAGAAGACGCCACCACTCTAGGGGAAATTGGCCCCACTGGTTAATTGCCCTCCCCGTGAAAAAATTTGTACTTGATTGGCCCAGCTAGTGAAGATCGTCTCCTCCCCTTGACTGCGTTTCTCTGTCTGTCTGTGCGTAACGCAATCGCGACCGGACGCCCCGGCCGATCGGTTCCAAACTTTCAGGGCATGTTCCGGGCATTAGTAGCTAGAACCCTGTTGATTTAGGGGGAGATTGGAAAACACAGAAAGTGGGGAAGAGGGACACACAGCAAAGCTCTGTAGCTCAGACCCCCTACAGCTCTGGGAGGGTCTCTAGCTCAGACAACTGGTTGTTGATGGCAGAAATGTAATGCCTGGACTAGCTCAGATGCCTTCCCCTGGAACCGCAAACCCTGAATGGCTGATCTCCCAGGCCAACGGGATTGGGTGGTTCCAACCCCCACCCCCGGCCCACAAGTTGTGCCTGTAGCTCTTTTCCAAGGGGCTTTCATGACACATGGCGCTCGGTCACCCAGCACTGGGATGCAGCCATCTATGTCATAGGGCAGGGCTGCTGATTCACGGCTGCGCTGCCCGGGGATCGTTCATCGTGGCTTTAACAGCGGTCACCTCTGGGGTGGAGCACATTGACCAGCCGCATGGCAAGGCTGCACAGAGATCACTCACCCAGCATCGAGGGGTTACCCCCTCTGGGGAGGAGCGAGGCAACTGATTATGCCAGACTCACCTCCGGCGTGCTGCACTGAATCTTCATGGAGCCCCCCCATCCTCTTGGAGCTCCCACAACGGGGGATGGGGCTGGCTGGTGGCACTGGCAGGCTTCCTGGAGTCGGGGCTGATTTTTGGGGTGATCTGCTCCTTTGGGGGGTCTTCTTTGTGGAGTTTGGGGGGGCACTTTGGAGAGCTGGTGGGGCCTGTGTCCTGGGTTACGTCCATCACGATCGCCGTCCTGCTGTTTGCTAGTGAGTATCAACTCGCCGGCCTTCTCCCTACCCTCTTAGGCAGAACGTCTCATCCCTCGCCTGGTGGGGCAGCTGGTTATCCAGGGACCCCTCGCCCGGTGCTGAGATGCGGCCACCTCTGGGGTGGGGTGGCTGGTTACCCAGGGACCCCTCGCCCGGCGCTGAGATGCAGCCAGCTCTGGTGCGGGGCGGCTGTTTTTGCTGGGATTCTCCCAAACCTGCTTCCTGCACCATCCTCCAGGAGAGGAGAATGCTCTGAGCTCCACATACCTCCACTTCTCCCCCAGACTCAGCTGCATCACAGGGTAACGGGGCCCAACCGGTATCCCTCTGCTGCCCCCTGCAGGTCTGGTGGGCACTGCCCTCAGCACCCGGTATGGGGGGAGTGTGGCCGAGGGTGTTCTCTCAGGGCTGGGCATGTTCCTGGCTTTCTTCGCCACCAGCCTGACCCACCTGTACCTAAGCATTGGGCTGGTCTCAGGTAGGTCCTGCCCTGGGCCCCCCCGCGCCTCAGTGCCCTCTGGGAGTATCCTCACTCAAGGCTGGGAGCAAAGGCTTCTGGGTAATTCAGTGCACCATGGGAGTCTAGCATATTGCACAGGCCTCTTCCTGGAAGCAAGGTATTCTGGGTAAAACCTGGACAGAAGGATGCTCTGGGCTCGGACAGTGAGGATTCACTGGCCCTTGGCTGTAGCTTAGAACCTTCTATAATGAAGGATCTGGAGAACCAGGTTCTAGAACAGCAAACCCGGTTCTAGATCAGCCAACCCTAGTCTCAATCCCAACATGAGGATCTAGAGCTTTGAGGCTCCAGCCATTGCTATAACAAAGGGCTGACCCCACCTGTCGAGCTGTGAAATCTCTGCTCCACTCCCTCCTCCTCAGTAGCCTCTGGTGTTTGGATAATACAAGGGAGGACATAGGGTTTTTGGTGTGCGGGGAATGTGGGGGGAAGGAGGGCCATGCATTTTGGGTCAAAACTGACATTTGTCGAAGTTTGCGGTGCATCAAAAAGTCTGAACCAATCTCAGCTTTGCATGTTCTGATTTCGAGCACGTTTGGAAAGAGAGTTGAAAGAAATTTGGACCTGACACAATGAGAATGTTTGAACTTTTGGGGAAGTTTTTCATCACACGCACACAGTGATGATGACACGGATCCACCAACCATTTTGGTGTAATTCCCATATGTTTTAGGTAGCACAAACAGCATTCACGATGGGTTCTAGGTTGGCTTAACATGGGCCATTCCAGATGCATGATAGCTGTAGTCTACTCCAATTCAATAGGTTCAAGGTAGCACAGACAGGAGTCATGTCTAGTTCTAGGTTTGCTTAACACAACGTGCTCCAGATGCACCATAGAATATCAGAGTTGGAAGGAACCTCAGGAGGTATCTAGTCCAACTCCCTGCTCAAATCAAAGCAGGACCAATCCCCAGACAGATTTTTGCCCCAGATCCCTAAGTGGCCCCCTCAAGGATTAAACTCACAACTCTGGGTTTAGCAGGCCAATCCTCAAACCACTGAGCTATCTCTCCCCCTCTCCAAGCCCTCTAAGCTGTACTCTACTCCAGCTCCAGACGTTCTAGGTAGCACAAACAGGATTCACGATGGGTTCTAGGTTGGCATAGCATGGTACATTCTAGATGTGTCCCAGGTCTATAAACTGTAGTCTACTCCAGCTCAATAAGTTACAGGTAGCACAAACCGGATTCATGATAGGTTCTAGGCTGGCTTAACATGGGCCATTCCAGATGCGTGACAGCTGTACAAGCTGTAGTTGACTCTTATTCCATATGTTCTGGGTAGCACAGACAGGATTCATGCCTAGTTCTAGGTTTGTCTTAACACAGAGTGTTTTAGATGCATCCCAGCTCTGTAAACTTTAGTCTGCTCCAGCTCAATACGTTCTAGGTAGCACAAACAGGATTTGTGCTGGGTCCTAGGCTGGCTCAGCATGGTGCATTCTAGATGCATCCATGCAAGCTGTAGTCAACTCCGACTCAAACCATTCTAGGTAGCACATTCTCCTGACTCAAAGCAGGAGAGCCCACCTATCCAACCCCCGTAAGCCCAGTTCCTCACCTCTCTTGAAGGCTTTGGTGGCGTGCTAGTCTTTGTCCCTTCTGTTTGCCCATTATGTCAAATGACACAGGGTGCTGGACACTGCTGTGGCCTTCTCTGGAACCGGGCTGTCCTCACTGGCCTTCGCCCCCCTCTTCCAGTTCCTGGTGGACCCCTTTGGCTGGCACGGAGGGCTCCTGATCATGGCAGGCACGACCTTCCATCTTGTGGCATGTAGCACCCTCCTCTGCCCGCTGGCCCTAGCAGAGGACTTGCCTCTGGCACCAGCCCCACAGAGGTCATGGCTGGTGAAGCTGTCCTCTCTGTTTGGTTTAGCTTTGCTGTGGCTGGCCTGTTGATGAATTTGGGCTATCTTGTCCCCTTTTCCCACCTAGTGCCCCACGCCTGCGAGATGGGCTTTGATGAATACCAGGCGGCCTGCCTCGTGTCCATGATGGGTGCCACTGATCTGTGTGGCTGCCTCATGGCTGGATGCCCACAGGGCCTTCCACCTCCTTCACAGCCTGACTCTCTGGATCCTCCTGACAGGTGTCACGCTGCTCCTGGTTCCCTTTGGGCACACCCACCCCATCCTGATGGGCATTGACATCAGCTATGGGTTCTTAGCCGGTGCCGTTATGCCACTGAAATTCTCCAGCCTGGTGGAAATTGTGAGGACTGGTCAGATCTTAGAAGCTACTGGGCTTGTAAACCTATTGGAGAGTTTTGGGGCTCTGGCTGCCCCCCTGTTATCTGGTAAGGTCTTGAAGTTTGCCTTTCTTCCCCTACTTTAAGCAGCAGGCACCTCCCATCCCCTGACTGCTCATTCCACATCATGGATCAGCCAGTGTGAAGTGGCCAGGGATGTTCCGGTGCTGTGCAAGAGGGAACCAGATTGTAGTTGCTCTCTTCAGTTTGAGCACCATTTCACCCACCCTCTAACCTTCGGGGTCACCACTGGGGCCATGGTTTTGTCATTCACAGACCTCAAAATTTGTACATTCTAGGTAGTGCTAGCCCTATGCATTGTAGGCAGCTCTAGAACCTGGCTTTCTGGGCGAACTGGAATGTTACATGCTTAGGTTCTAGGTAGCTCTAACCCTATGTGTGAGACTTGACTTCACATCCCAGCTGTCTAGATTATTTGATCACTAGAAGCCCTGGGTTCAAGATAGCTCTAACCATATTGGTTAAGGACAACTCCAGTACTTGGTTTTCTGGATAGCTGGAACACTATATTCCCTAGGTTCTAGGTAGCTCTAACCCTGTGGGTCATGAGCATCTCCTGAATCCAGCTTTCTAGGCAACTGGATCACTATCAGCTCTGCGTTCTAGGTAGACTTGTGTTTTCCATGGAGCCCTAAACCTATAACCTGCATGTAACTCCAGCCTCAAAAACTCTCTTGGTGACTACTCCAGCCTATGTTCTAGAAATCACAACGTTGCTGGGTTGTGAATAGCCCATAGCCTCCATTGTTCTGGCTGACTTTACCCATGGCAGTTTAGACGCAGTTCCAATCTTGCTGCATTTTAGATACCTACCATTGGCTGCATGCTGGGTTCTGGGTAGCCATAACTAGCTGAATCCTAGGCAGCGCCGTCTGAATGAGCTACAGTCAACTCTTGTTAATACGTCCTAGGTAGCACAAATATGATGCTTTCTGGGTTCTAGGTAGGCTTAACATGCTGTGTTCTAGATGCATCATAATCACATAAGATATAGTATATTCAGGCTCAGTACATTCTAGGTAACACAAATATCCACGCTGGGTTCTAGAATGGTGTAACATGGCATGTTCTAGAAGCATCACACCATATAAACCAGAGATCGGCAACCTTTGGCACACGGCCTGACAGGGGAATCCACTGGCGAGCCAGCACGGTTTGTTTATCTGCAGCGTCTACATGTTTGGCCAATCACAGCTCCCCCTGGCTGTGGTTTGCCATTTCAGGCCAATGAGGGGTGTGGGAAGCAGCGACCAGCACAACCTTCAGCCCACACCACTTCACGCAGCCCCCATTGGCCTGGAACAGCGAACCGGATTTCCCTGACAGGCCACGTGCCAAAGGTTGCCAATCCCTGATATAAATTATAGTCCAATCCAACTCAGTACGTTGTAGGTATCACAAAATGATGCATGCTGGGTTCTAGGTATCCCAAATATTGGTATAACTCATGTTCTTTTGCGTTCTAGGTTTCCTGTTCCACTGCTTCTCCTCTCAAACAGTCGGGTGACCCAGAGGATGCTGGGAATTAAACCCACCAGAATGGAGACCACCCCTGTGACAGGAGAACCTCGTCTGCCTGCTGAGAATGGAAAATAGCAGTTGCTTTCCATGCAACAAGACAGAGGAGACATGGACCACATGGTACGACCACCCTCTGCTCAAGGGAACCACAGGTGCTGGGCTCTGGGAACGTCCCAGGACAATTGTCCACCCTTAAATCAGGACAATAACATCCTAGAGAGGAGTGAGATTAAGTGACATTGGAAATGGGGGAGAAGAGTAATCACAGCAGGCTAGTTTATGAGCTCAGTTCCAGTGGTGTAAATACAGAGTAACCCCAGTTCAGTTAATGGTGTAAATCCAGAGTGGCTCCAGTTTGGCCAATGGTATAAGGACCAGACTCTGAGCTCAGTGATGCTTGCGTAAATCCAGAGTTCAGTGTAAGGGCCAGATTCGCATCTCAGTTCCAATGGTGCAAATCCAGAGCCACTCCACTTCACTCAATGGTGTAAATCCAGAGTCACTCCAGATCGATAAAAGCTATAAGGACCAGACTTTGATCTCAATTCCACTGGTGTAAATCCAGAGTCATTGCAGTGCAAAAAAGGGCCAGCTACTGACCTTAGAACCACCAAGGCGAAAAATCCAGAGTCACCCCAATTCACTCAATGGTGTAAATGCAGAGTCACTCCAGTCAAGAAAAGCTATAAGGGCCGGACTTTGATCTCAATTCCACCGGCGTAAATCCCGTGTCACTGCAGTGCAGAAAGGGCCACCTACTGAGGTCAGTGTGAATCCCGAGCCACTCCAGTTCTCTCAACGGTGTACATCCAGAGTGACTCCAGTTCAGTCACTAAATTTAAATCCGGAGTCACTTCAGTCCCTTCTGAGAGGGTTACGCCATTTTCACACCTCAGGTCCGCTCTTCCTCCAGCTGAGTGTGTGGGGACCCTCCCGAAAAAACACAGCGCGTGCAGCCTGCCGGCAAATGACGCTCTCGGTGTTAAACGCAGGGCAGGCACCAGGCTCACCCTGGCAGCCGAGCCTGTGCGGGGACGCCAGACGCCCTTTCTTATCCGCACCTGCCCAACTCCACCCGCGCTTACCTCGGGGCCCCGGGCCCACGGGTGGACGTGCCCCTTGGAGGGTAGAGACGGGGAGGCTGAGAGGCGCCAGGCTGGACTCCCACGTGCGGTTTCGGGGTGAGCGGCTGAAAGAGGCTCCAGAGACGTTGATCACAGGGCTGGACAAAAACTAGCTTTTCAAGGAAGGAGAATGGGGGGCAGGGAGGAGCCAGGACTCCTGGGTTCTCTCCCCGGCTCTGGGAGGGGAACAGGGACTGGTGGGTTAGAGTAGGGGGGTTTGGAGCCAGGACTCCTGGGTTCTCTCCCCAGCTCTGGGAGGGGAGTGGGGGCTGGTGGTTAGAGCAGGGGGAGGCCGTGCCCACCTGGGAACGCCAGTGACCGGGCTGGGTGAGATGCCGCCTCCTCCAGCCACTAGGGCAGTGGTCTCCAACGTGGTGCCCATGGGCGCCATGGCGCCCGCCAGGGCATTTATGTGCGCCCGCCTAGTGCCCACCAGGGGACCTCCTGGGGACAGAGGACTCAGGCTGCGGGCGCTGGTGTTCTCGGTCCCCGGCAGGTGCCGGGCGCACCTAGTGCCCAGCAGAGAAGAGATTCTGGGGTCCCGCGCCTGCTGGGGACAGAGGACTCCAGGGCTGCGGGCATTGGTGTTCTCTGTCCTGGTGGCTTTTCTCCAGCGTCTCTCTCTGGAATCATATATGATGTAATATTAATTTTTTTTGTATTGTTTAATGTATAAATACAAAATAAGCCTTGAAAAATTGTTGGCACCCGTCACGCTCTTCTGAAAACATACATGTGCTACTGGTCCCACAAAGGTTGGGGACCACTGCCCTAGGGTCAACCCAGCGCTGCTCTCTAGGGGCAGAATGCTGTGGGGCGGCGATGCAGGGACAACACCGCCACCTGGTGGCGAGATGGAGAAACAGGCGATAAATCTGGCACTGCCGTGGCAACCGGATCCCTGTGTCAGTCGCCGCCCCGCCCCAGAGGTGGCCGCATCTCGGTGCCGGGCGAGGGGTCCCTGGGTAACCAGCCGCCCCACCCTAGAGGTGGCTGCATCTCAGCGCCAGGCGAGGGGTCCCTGGATAACCGGCCGCCCCGCCCCAGAGGTGGCTGCATCTCAGCGCCGGGCCAGGGGTCCATGGGTAACCGGCCGCCCCGCCCAAAGGTGGAAGCAAGAGCTGATATTCCAGCCTGGTCTGTTTATTGCACGCCAGCTTTGTACAGATGCCCGGAGCTCCCACTACTCCCCTGGTGGGGGGCTCCCCCTTCCCCTCCATTCAAAGACGCCCCCCCTCAGAAGACACCTCAACCGGAGGAAGGGGGCCACATGCATGTACGTGGGGGGGTTAAACCGACGAAGAGGGAGGATGGTCCCATAGAAACAATAAATAGGAGGGTGGGGACATGGGATTAGCCCCTGCCCCATAATGGAGGTGGATGGAGGGAGAAGCCCCTGCCTTACAATGAGAGAGTGACCTGGGGGCCTGTGATGGGGGGCAGAAGAGGAGATCGGCCCCTACCCCCTACCGCCCCCTAACGAAGAGTCACATCAAAGCAGCAGAAGAACGGGGGTGCAGGGGGGATTATGGTCATTAACAAAGCAGCCAGGGATAGGGGTGGGGGGGAGTCCCTGCTGCTTCGCTGCCCCTCCCAGCCGGGGAAGGGGGAGGATCCAGGAGTGGGGGAGGGGATCCCCCCCCCCACCTGCACACACATACACAAGGGGATGGTGGCTCGGCGGCCCCCCCCCCGGGGGGGGGCCTAGAGGGTGGTGAGTTTCAGGTCTCGGCGGGTCAACTTCTCGGGGTTGTCGGACGCCATCAGGGAGAAGTCCCGGAAGATGTCGAGGTAGGTCTCGTCGCCTGCGAGGGCACAGGGCGTAGGAGTGGGGCAAGGTGCCCCCCAGTCCCGCCCCACAGCCCCCTGCCCCTCCCAGCTCTGCTAGTGCCCCCCAGTCCCGCCCCGCAGCCCCCTGCTAGCCCGGCCTTGCCCCTCCAGCTCTGCCGGTGCCCCTCACTCCCAACCCGCAGCCCCCTTGCACCTCAGCCCTGCCCTCCCAGCTCTGCTGGTGCCCCCCAGTCCCACCCCACAGCCCCCTACCCCCCCGAGCTCTGCCGGTGCCCCTCAGTCCTGCCCCCCAGTCCCCTGCCCCCCCCAGCTCTGCCCCTGCCCCCTGCTAGCTCAGCCCTGCCCCCCCAGTGCCCCCCAGTCCTGCCCCACAGCCCCTGCTAGCCCAGCCCTGCCCCCAGTTCTGCCAGTGCCCCCCAGTCCTGCCCCACAGCACCCGCTAGCCCAGCCCTGCCCCCAGCTCTGCCAGTGCCCCCCAGTCCTGCCCCACAGCCCCCTGCTAGCTGAGCCCTGCCCCCCCAGCTCTGCCAGTGCCCCCCAGTCCCGCCCCACAGCCCCCTGCTCCCCCAGCTCTGCCGGTGCCCCTCACTCCCGACCAGCAGCCCCCTACCAGCTCAGCCCTGCCCCCCTAGCTCTGCCAGTGCCCCCCAGTCCTGCCCCAGAGCCCCCTGCTAGCTCAGCCCTGCCCCCCCAGCTCTGCCAGTGCCCCCCAGTCCTGCCCCACAGCCCCCTGCTAGCTGAGCCCTGCCCCCCCAGCTCTGCCAGTGCCCCCCAGTCCCGCTCCACAGCCCCCTGCTCCCCCAGCTCTGCCGGTGCCCCTCACTCCCGACCAACAGCCCCCTACCAGCTCAGCCCTGCCCCCCTAGCTCTGCCAGTGCCCCCCAGTCCTGCCCCACAGCCCCCTGCTAGCTCAGCCCTGCCCCCCCAGCTCTGCCAGTGCCCCCCAGTCCTGCCCCACAGCCCCCTGCTAGCTCAGCCCTGCCCCCCCCAGTCCTGTCCCACAGCCCCTGCTAGCCCGGCCCTGCCCCCCCAGCTCTGCCAGTGCCCCCCAGTCCTGCCCCACAGCCCCCTGCTAGCTCAGCCCTGCCCCCCCAGCTCTGCCAGTGCCCCCCAGTCCTGCCCCACAGCCCCCTGCTAGCTCAGCCCTGCCCCCCCAGCTCTGCCAGTGCCCCCCAGTCCTGCCCCACAGCCCCTGCTAGCCCAGCCCTGCCCTCCCAGCTCTGCGGGTGCCCCCCAGTCGCGCCCCACAGCCCCTGCTAGCCCGGCCCTGCCCCCCCAGCTCTGCCAGTGCCCCCCAGTCCTGTCCCACAGCCCCTGCTAGCCTGGCCCTGTCCCCCCAGCTCTGCCCCTGCCCCCCAGTCCTGTCCCACAGCACCCGCTAGCCCAGCCCTGGACCCCAAGGACAAGACACCCACCTGACTGTCCCTGCGCGACCTCCGCCTCCCGCATCTTGGCCAGCCGCAGCCTGCAGGGGGCGGTGGGGTGGGAGGGGCAGAAAATGAGACACGTTCCGCACCCCCATCTCCCTGCTTCACCCCTCCCCCTCCATCAGCATCCCCCACCCCCCAACCCCGGGGGGGGGGGGGGAACTCACAGGGTGACGATATCAGCGTTGGCCGTGTCTATGGCGATGGAGAGCGGGTCCTTCCCCTCCGTGTCGACCGCGTTCAGATTGGCCCCCCGCTTGAGGAAGAGGCAGGCCAGCCTAGCAGAGAGCAGAGCCGTGAGAGGCGGGGCAAGGTCCCCCATCCAGGCGGGGAACACGGCCCCGGCCCTGCTTAGCTTCGCCGCCGGCGCACCCCAGGGGTGGCGGGTGCCACCAGGGCGTCGGTGCTGGCGCCACCGCGCCGTCTAGTGGCCAGGTGTGGAACAGCAGCCCCAGGAATTATCCCTCCTGGCTGGGTGGCCCCCACCCCCCCTGACCTCTGGGGCAGCCCCCAGCCCCCCTGACCTCTCTGGCTGCCCCCAGCCCCCCTGACCTCTCGGACGGGCCCCCACCCCCCTGACCTACTGGGTGGGCCCCCAGCCCCCCTGACCTCTCGGGCGGCCCCCACCCCCCCGACCTACTGGGTGGGCCCCCAGCCCCCCTGACCTACACCCCCCGACCTCTTGGACGGGCCTCACCCCCCCTGACCTCTCAGGGAGCCCCCAGCCCCCCTGACCTCTGGGACAGCCCCCAGCCCCCCTGACCTACTGGGTGGGCCCCAGCCCCCCTGACCTCTCGGGCGGGCCCCCACCCCCCCGACCTCTCGGGCGGCCCCCAGCCCCCCTGACCTACTGGGTGGGCCCCACCCCCCCGACCTCTCCGGCGGCCCCCACCCCCCCTGACCTCTCCGGCGGCCCCCACCCCCCCTGACCTACTGGGTGGGCCCCAGCCCCCCTGACCTCTCCAGCGGGCCCTAGTCACCCTGACCTACTGGGTGGGCCCCAGCCCCCCTGACCTCTCGGGCGGCCCCCAGCCCCTCTGACCTACTGGGTGGGCCCCAGCCCCCCTGACCTCTCGGGCGGGCCCCAGATCCCCTGACCTACTTGGTGGGCCCAAGCCCCCCGACCTCTCGGGCAGGCCCCAGCCCCCCTGACCTCTCGGGCGGGTCCCAGCCCCCCTGACCTACTGGGCGGGCCCCAGCCCCCCTGACCTCTCGGGCAGGCCCCAGCCCCTCTGACCTACTGGGTGGGCCCCAGCCCCCCTGACCTCTCGGGCGGGCCCCAGATCCACTGACCTCTCGGGCGGGCCCCAGCCCCCCTGACCTACTGGGTGGGCCCCAGCCCCCCTGACCTCTCGGGCGGGTCCCAGCCCCCCCGACCTACTGGGCGGGCCCCAGCCTCCCTGACCTCTCGGGCGGGCCCCAGCCCCTCTGACCTACTGGGTGGGCCCCAGCCCCCCTGACCTCTCGGGCGGGCCCCAGATCCACTGACCTCTCGGGCGGGCCCCAGCCCCCCTGACCTACTGGGTGGGCCCCAGCCCCCCTGACCTCTCGGGCGGCCCCCACCCCCCCGACCTACTGGGTGAGCCCCAGCCCCTCTGACCTCTCGGGCGGGCCCCAGCCCCTCTGACCTACTGGGTGGGCCCCAGCCCCCCTGACCTCTCGGGCGGCCCCCACCCCCCCGACCTACTGGGTGAGCCCCCAGCCCCCCTGACCTCTCGGGCGGCCCCCACCCCCCCGACCTACTGGGTGAGCCCCAGCCCCTCTGACCTCTCGGGCGGGCCCCAGCCCCTCTGACCTACTGGGTGGGCCCCAGCCCCCCGCACCTACCCGGTGTGGCCCAGGATGGTGGCGTGGTGCAGGGGCCCCCGCCCGGCGCTGTCCGCCTGGTTGACGTTGGCTCCGTTCTGCAGCAGGAACTCGCAGGCCAGCAGGGAGTTCTGGGGAGGGGGAGAGTCGGGGTGAGCCAGGGGCACAAGGGGTTAACGCCCCCCCCCCCAGCTAAGCCCCGTCCCCCCACCTACCACAGCCACGGCCCGCAGCAGGGGGGTCCGGCTCTCCTCGGCGGTGTTGACCCAGTTGACGTCGGCGCCGTGTGCCAGGGCGTCGGCCATGGTGGGCAGGTTCTGGTGACCGGCGGCCCAGTAGAGCAGCGCCCCCGGGTGGAGGCTGCGCAGGTCTTCAGGGGGGGAGCCGGCCTCCCCCAGCTCTGGGGCAGGGAAAAGAGGGGGGGCGCTGTCAGGGACAGGGGGCCACCCGGCCATGTCCACCAGGCTACACCCAGTCCCGAATCCGGCCACGCGTACCCCCCCACCCAGCCACACAGCCCCCCAACCCAGCCACACCGCCCCCCCACAGCCACACATCCCCCCTACCCAGCCACACCACCTCTCACAGCCCCACGTCCCCCCCAACCCAGCCACACTGCCCCCCACAGCTACACTGCCCCCCTAACCCAGCCGCACCACCCTCCCTGCTTCTGCAGGGGCCAATGAAGGGGGCTGGGTTAGACACACCCCGCCTCGAGCCCCACAGGATCCCCCCCTCCCCAGGATCCCACAAACCCCCCCCCCCCAATCAGGTACCTGGAGCCCGGCCAATGCTGCCTGGTTTGGGCTTGAGAGGGGGCCGGGGGGGCCGGTCCCGGTCAGAGGGGCCACGGCGGCCCCCCCGGCTCAGCCGTGCCTCTGGCAATTTGGTGATGAATTTCTTCTCGACGTATTTGGCCCGGATCCAGCTCTCCTTCTCTGCCCTGTGGGGGGAGCCCACAGAGGGGGTGAGAGGGGGCGGGGGGACACACATAGCCTTGTACGGGGGGGGTTGTGGACGTGGGGGGGGCTCTCACCATAAGCAGCCTGGCTAGAGGAGGGGCCGGGGGGCTCGGGGGGTACTGGAGAGGGAAGGCAGGTGGGGCTGGGGCCAAGGGGGCCTCACTGGGGGAGGGAACGAGGGAGGGGCTGGAGGGTTCAAGGGGGCGCTGCGGGGAGGGCCGGGGGGGGCCTCACCGGGAGCAGCCGGGTTGGGGTCTCTTGACGGTCATCTCGTCCACACGCGCCTCGTAAATGCGGTTCAGGGCTCCATTCCCCAGTTCGCACATCAGCTGGGGGGGGAGGGACACACGGGGGGGCCAGTCACAATCCAGATGTTGAATCCCTCCTCCTCCGCAAGCCCTGACCCCCCACCCATCCATGGAGGGTCCCGACCCAGCAACCGGACCTCGCGAGCCACCAACGTGCGGGGGGGGGGATGAGTTCCTAGGCAAACAGCCCCCCCTTAAACCCACCCCCATTGCCCCCCCGGAGTGATTCCCTCCCCCCATTGTTACCTTGACGAGCTCCGGCTCCCAGGAGTCGAGCGTCAGGGAGCGAACCTTGGAGAAATGGACCCCCAGGCTCCTGTGACAGACAGCGGGTGGGGTGTCAGCCAGGGGGGGCTCAGAGGGGATCCCCCCCAGCTGCCCCCCAATGCCCACGGGCACCGGAGCGCTCGATGGCCGGGCTGGGGGGCTACAGGGGGAGATCAGGGGGTGGGGAGGAGGTACTGGTGGATGCACGGGGAGAGGGGAAGGGGGAGATCGGGGTAATGGGGAGATGGGGGTACAGTGAGGGGCCGGGGGTATGGGGGGCACCGGGGGGGGGTTGGGCGTACCGGTGGATGCCGGAGCACTCGATGCACAGTGTGATGCGCAGGCAGGGGGAAATCGGGGTTCAGGAGGGCATTGGGGGGCACTGGGGGTATAAGGGGGCTCAGGGGGGTTTGGGGGTACCGGTGGATGCCAGAGCACTCGATGCACAGCGTGATGCCCAGGCGGGGGGAACCGGGTTTGGATCGGGGTTCAGGAGGGTATCGGAGGGCATTGGGGGGCACCGACGGGTACAGGGGGGCTCAGGGGGTGACCTGGGGGGTTTGGGAGTACCGGTGGATGCCGGAGCACTTGATGCGCAGCGTGATCCCCAGACGGGGGGAGAGAGGGGAGATCGGAGTTCAGAAGGGCATTGGGGGGCATCGAGTACAGGGGGGCTCAGGGGGGCACCGAGGGGGGTTTGGGGGTACCGGTGGATGCTGGAGCACTCGATGCACAGCGTGATGCCCAGGCGGAGGGAGCGGGGTTCGATTGGGGTTCAGGAGGGTATCGGAGGGCATTGGGGGGCACCGAGGGGTACAGGGGGCACCAGGGGGGTTTGGGGGTACCGGTGGATGCCGGAGCACTCGATGCACAGCGTGATGCCCAGGAGGGCGGAGCGGGGTTCGATCAGGGTTCAGGAGAGTATCGGAGGGCATTGGGGGGCACTGAGGGGTACAGGGGGACACCGGGGGGGTTTGGGGGTACCGGTGGATGCCGGAGCACTCGATGCACAGCGTGATGCCCAGGCGGGCAGAGCGGGGTTCAGGAGGGTATCGGAGGGCATTGGGGGGCACCGAGGGGTACAGGGGGACACCGGGGGGGTTTGGGGGTACCGGTGGATGCCGGAGCACTCGATGCACAGCGTGATGCCCAGGCGGGCAGAGCGGGGTTCAGGAGGGTATCGGAGGGCATTGGGGGGCACTGAGGGGTACAGGGGGACACCGGGGGGAGGCACCGGGGGGGTTTGGGGGTACCGGTGGATGCCGGAGCACTCGATGCACAGCGTGATGCCCAGGCGGGCGGAGCGAGGTTCGATCGGGGTTCAGGAGAGTATCGGAGGGCATTGGGAGGCACCGAGGGGTACAGGGGGGCACCGAGGGGTACAGGGGGTACCGGTGGATGCCGGAGCACTCGATGCACAGCGTGATGCCCAGGCGGGTGGAGCGGGGTTCGATCAGGGTTCAGGAGGGTATCGGAGGGCATTGGGGGGCACCGAGGGGTACAGGGGGGCATCGAGGGGTACAGGAGGGCACCGAGGGGTACAGGGGGTACCGGTGGATGCCAGAGCACTCGATGCACAGCGTGATGCCCAGGCGGGCGGAGCGGGGTTTGATCGGGGTTCAGGAGGGTATCGGAGGGCATTGGGGGGTACCGAGGGGTACAGGGGGGCACCAGGGGGGTTTGGGGGTACCGGTGGATGCCGGAGCACTCGATGCACAGCGTGATGCCCAGGTTGATGCTGGCCCACTCGGGCGCGGGCTCCCGGCAGTCGCAACACTGCGCGTTCCCCTCCAGCCGCTGCACCTGGTCCAGCACCCGCTTGTCCCCGCCCGCCCGCGGGCCCCGGCCCGACGCCTCCAGGGTGCCGCCCACCAGCGAGGCCGGGCGCTCCGGGTGCTGGGGGGGGGAACGAGGGGGTTAGGGGGCTGCCTGGGGTCTCCGCTCCCCATCCGCAGGCCCCCCTTCCCCCATGGTGTCCCCCGCTCCCCGCCCGCAGCCCCCACTTCCCACACCCGCAGCCCCCCTTCCCCCATAGTGCCCCCTGCTCCCCACCCATAGGCCCCCCCTTCCCATACCTGCAGCCCCGTTCCCCTACGGTGTCCCCTGCTCTCTGACCGCAGCCTCCCCTTCCCCCTACCCCTACAGCCCCCATGTTGCCCACCCGCAGCCCCCTTACTCCTAGGCGGAGGGGAAGGGGGGCTCCTGGGGTGTCCCAGGGGTCCATGCCTGGCCTGGGGGCTCGGCCCGCCCCCTGGCTGAAGGCTGAGGGGATGGGGGGCCCCGGGGGGCTCCGTACCTGGCCAGGGGGCTTGGCCCTCCCCTGGCTGAAGGCTGAGGGGATGGGGGGGCCCCGGGGGGTCCGTACCTGGCCAGGGGGCTTGGCCCACCCCTGGTTGAAGGCTGAGGGGATGGGGGGGCCCCGGGGGTCCATACCTGGCTGGGGGGCTTGGCAGGCCCCTGGCTGAAGGCCGAGGGGATGGGGGATTCCCGGGGGGGTCTGTACCTGGCTGGGGGGCTCGGCCCGCCCCTGGCTGAAGGCCGAGGGGATGGGGGATTCCCGGGGGGGTCCGTACCTGGCCGGGGGGCTCGGCCCACCCCCGGCTGAAGGTGGAGGGGATGGGGGGGCCCCAGGGGGGTCTGTACCTGGCTGGGGAGCTCAGCCCGCCCCCGGCTGAAGGCCGAGAGGATGGGGAGGCCCCAGGGGGGTCTGTACCTGGCCGGGGGGCTCGGTCCGCCCCTGGCTGAAGGTGGAGGGGATGGGGGGGCCCCAGGGGGGTCTGTACCTGGCCGGGGGGCTCGGCCCACCCCCGGCTGAAGGTGGAGGGGACGGGGGGGTCCTGGGGGGATCCGTACCTGGCTGGGGGGCTCGGCCCGCCCCTGGCTGAAGGCCGAGGGGATGGGGGATTCCCGGGGGGGTCCGTACCTGGCCGGGGGGCTCGGCCCGCCCCTCGCTGAAGGCCGAGGCGATGCTGTTCTGCACGGCGGTCAGCCAAGCCTGCTGGTGTCTCTCCGAGTCGGCCTGCAGCAGGCAGCTCCTGCGGGGGGGGGACATGGGGCGTGAGGGGGGGCTCCGTGGGGCCCCCTCTCCCCAGCCAGAGGGGGGGCGGGAATCCCAGCTTGAGCAGGGGGAGAGGAAGAGGGTGACGGGGGGGGCTGGGGAGGCGCAGTGTGGGGGGTAGGGGCTTGGCACCGACGAAGGGGGGGCAGCAGGGAGGCTTGGGGGGCGGCGGGGGGGCAGGACTTACTTGGAGGGGGAGACGACTTCGAAGCAGAAGCGCCGCTCGTGGTCGGGGCAGGGTTTGACGGTGCAGAGCCGCAGATCTTCCACCACCACCGTCAGCGCGTCCTGGGGGGGACAGAGAGATGCTACCCCATAGCCCCCCCAAACCCTGCCTATGGGGGGGCAGAGAGGAAAGCCCCCCTCAACACCCCCAGGCAGGCTGAGACCAGCCCCCTCCCTGCTACAGAGAGACAGCACCCCAAACTCACCCCTGGCCGGGCCCCGTCCCCCCCACTTCTTGGGGGCCCCCCCAGTTCCTCCCCCAAATGCCCCCACTCACCTTGGCCCGTTTCTGATACACCAGCTGATTGCTCTGGATGGAGAACCAGCGCCTGGCGGAGAGCGGGGGGGCTGTCAGTGGGGGGGAGAGGGGTTAGGGGCACACAGCCCCCCACCTGGGGGGGGAGTGCCATAAGGGGGCGGGGAGGGTGGGAGGGGAAGGAGGTGGGTTGGGGGAGGGACGTGTGGGTCTCCGGGACCCCGGACGATGCGGATGCGCATGGGGGGCAGGGGAGTCGGGAGGGGCGTGGGGGGAATTGGGGGGGCGTGGGGGGAATTGGAGGGGCAAAGGGGGGGCTCTCTGACCTGCTCCACGTCTTGAAGGCGTTGCTGGCTCGTTTGTAGAGGTACCCCTCCATCACCACCCCGTCCGGCGCCTCCCCGCGCCCCTCCAGCACCGCCTCGTCCTGGGACAGGTCCTGGGGGGGCAGGGCTGTTACTGGGGGGCTGGGGCCAGGGCCGCCCCCCTCCACAGCCCTGCCCTCGCCCCAGGGCTCCGCCCCCACCCCACCGAGCCCCGCCCCCACTCTCCTAGCCACAGCCCCGCCTCCACCCCACCAAGCCCCACCCCCACTCTCCTAGCCACAGCCCCGCCTCCACCCCATCGAGCCCCGCCCCACTCTCCTAGCCACAGCCCCGCCTCCACCCCATCGAGCCCCGCCCCACTCTCCTAGCCACAGCCCCGCCTCCACCCCATCGAGCCCCGCCCCCACTCTCCTAGCCACAGCCCCGCCTCCACCCCACCAAGCCCCGCCCCCACTCTCCTAGCCACAGCCCCGCCTCCACCCCATCGAGCCCCGCCCCACTCTCCTAGCCACAGCCCCGCCTCCACCCCATCGAGCCCCGCCCCACTCTCCTAGCCACAGCCCCGCCTCCACCCCATCGAGCCCCGCCCCACTCTCCTAGCCGCAGCCCCGCCTCCACCACCATCGAGCCCCGCCCCCACTCTCCTAGCCACAGCCCCGCCTCCACCACCACCGAGCCCTGCCCCCTCCTAGCCACAGCCCCGCCTCCACCACCATCGAGCCCCGCCCCCACTCTCCTAGCCACAGCCCCGCCTCCACTCCATCGAGCCCCGCCCCACTCTTCTAGCCGCAGCCCCGCCTCCACCCCATCGAGCCCCGCCCCCACCGCACCAGCCACAGCCCCGCCTCGACATCCACCCCTATGGTCCTGCCTTCCCAGGGCCCCACGCCCCAGCCCACCCCCCCCCCCAAGCAGAGCCGCCCATAACCCTAAGGCCCTGCCCCACTAGCCCCAGCCAGGTTCCCTCCTCCCATGGCCCCGCCCCAGCTGCCGCAGCCCCGCCCTTGCCCCACCAAGCCCTGCCCCCACCCCACCAGCCCCGCCTCCATCCTACCGAGCCCCACCCCCACCCCACCAGCTGCAGCCCCGCCTCCACCTGGGTCTTGCTCCCCTACACCAGCACTGCCCCCACCCACTCCAGACCTCAGCTCACCAGCCGCTGCCCCCTCTGCCCCATAGCCAGCCCTGCTCCCGCCCACAAACCCCCAGGGCTTACCCCCCCAGAACCAGCCCCCACCCCAGTATATTCCCCCAGCACACGCTCACTGGCCCAGGCCCCACCCCTCCATATGGTAGCCACACCCCCTGCCCACAGGCTCCTCCCACTGCACCCCATAGCTGTCTCTCCCCAGAAGCCCCCCCCACCAGAGGCCCCCTCCCCCCGACACTTGCCCCCAGCCCCCCCCACCTTCTGTTTGATCATGGCGTGTCTCTGCTCCATGTCCCGCTTCTCCCGCGCGGACTCCAGGACCAGCTGGTGCAGCTGCGGAGGGCAAAGGATGGCGGGTGAACTTCCCAGATACCCCCTGCCCCGGCCATGCATGGGGCTGGGAGCCCGGATGCCTGGGTTCTCTCCTTGGCTCTGGGAGGGGAGTGGGGGCTGGTGGGGTACAGCAGGGGGGGCTGGGAGCCCAGACGCCTGGGTTCTCTCCCTGGCTCTGGGAGGGGAGCGGGGGCTGGTGGGTTAGAGCAGGGGGGGCTGGGAGCCAGGACTCCTGGGTTCTCTCCCCGGCTCTGGGAGGGGAGTGGGGGCTGGTGGTTAGAGCAGGGGGGGCTGGGAGCCAGGACTCCTGGGTTCTCTCCCCTGCTCTGGGAGGGGAGTGGGGGCTGGTGGTTAGAGCAGGGGAGGGCAGGAGCAGGACTCCTGGGTTCTCTCCCCACAGCTTCTGTGCCTGGCATTTGAGCCCTGTCGATTTTTCCACAACTCCCCGTCCCCTCCCCACACCCCTGAACATCTGGGCTGGGAAGGGACCAAGCCTACATCCCCCCCGCCACCGCCCCAGGAGGAACCCCCCCAAGTCGGGGGGGGGGTCAGAGGTCACCGGGCAGGAAACCTGAAGTGAAAACAGGAAGCGGCCAAGCGAGTGTCAAACTTGGCAGCTGCTGTAGTTGTCTATGGGGTGGGGGGGCGCGTGAAATCGCCCAGGTGAACCCCTCCCCCCCACAGCTGCTAGATCCAGGGGTGTCTGATTCCCCATTACATGCTCACCATGCAGCCTATGACCTCCCACCAACAGCTCACCCCCCCACACTGTATCCCCCCCTGCCACTAACCCAGCAGCCCCCACTCCCCTTCCAGAGCCTGGGAGAGAACCCAGGAGTCCTGGCTCCCAGCCCCCCTGCTCTATCTGACCAGCCCCCACTCCCCTCCCAGAGCTGGGGAGAGAACCCAGGAGTCCTGGCTCCAAGCACCCCTGCTCTAACCCACCAGCCCCCACTCCCCTCCCAGAGCTGGGAAAGAACCCAGGAGTCCTGCACCCACCTGGCCGAGGTGGGTTCGAAGGCCGCGGGCGCAGGCTCCCCGGGGTGGGGGCCTGTTCTCCGGGCAGAGGAGGCCCCGGGCCCCGCGCCGCCGGCTGGGATGTGAGCGCCGGCATCCTGTCTGCTGCATGGCCCCCGGTGGGAAGTCACCGCCCCCTCCCATAGCCCCGCCCTCCTCGGCCCCCTCCGGACCTGTCCCCTGCCCCCTCGTATCTCTCTGCCCCCCCACACCTCAGTTCTGCCCCACAAGTTCCCCCACCTGGGCGCCCAGCTCCCGGCGGTATTTCTCCAGCTGCTCTGCCAGCCGGTGCCCCTGCTCCAGGCAGCAGGCCTGGGCGTCCATCAGCGCCAGCATCTAAGGGGCAGATGGGGGGGGGTCACAGCCTGGCTATGCATTGCCCCCCAATCCCACAGATCCCCCTCCCTGCCCCCTCAAACCTCCCTTCCTGCCCTTCCGCACTGCCCTCACTCTGTACCCCCCTCCCCACGGCCCCCTGCACTGCCCCCCCGAAGCCCCACATTCCACAGCCCCCCCGCACTGCCCCATCCCCCATCCTACAGCCCCCTTCCTGCCCCTTCGCACTGCCCCCACCCTGAACCCCCAACCCTACATTCCCCAATCCTGCCCCCACACACTGCCCCCACCCCTGCATCCTGCCCCCAATGGGCCCCCCACATGCTCCCCGCTGTACCCTGCCCCCCACCAGCTTCTTTATCCCTCCATCCCCCTGATGGCCCCCCCAATGCCTTTCAGAGCCCCCCACACCCTGCCCAGCTCCCCAGATACAGACCCCCCCCCAGGACTCCCTCATACTCCCTGTCCCCCAGAGATCTCCTCCCCCACAGACCCCAATCCCTCCATTTTCCCTCACAGCCCCCCCCCGTTCCCACAACCCCTACCTCTTGCCCCCCCCCACACCATCACCCGACTCACAAATTGGAGGATCTCAAATTTCTTCTTGGACTGGATCACGTTGATCTGGGGGGCAGGGGGGGCAACTCTGGTCAATTCTGGAGAGAACAGGGGGCTGAGCCCCCCTAAGCTCGCCACTCCCAGCCCTGCCCCAAAGGGGCTCCAGCCCCCTCCCTCCCCCTCTGCCCCTCCAGTCCTAGGAAGCCCCCGAGCCTCCCAGAGACACCCCCAGTTCCAGAGACCCCAGCCTATCTCCTGCTCCCCCAGTTCCAGCCCCATCCCAGGACACTCTGCCCCCCAGATATCCCCACCCTGGACTCCTCTCACTTCCCCCCAGATCCCCCAGGGCCCTCCCACCTCAGCCCTTCTGCCTTCTCTGCTCCCCAGATCCCCCCCACTCCAGGCCCCTCCCTTTTTCCTGCCCCCCAGATCCCCCCACCCACCCCGGGCCCCTCTCCCTTCCCGGCCTCCCACAACCCCACCCGTCCCAGACAAGGGTTGCCAACTTTCTATGCACACAAAACCCAACACCCTGCCCCGCCCCTCCTCTGAGACCCCGCCCACGCCCCGCCCCTTCTCCAAGGCCCCGCCCCCGCTCACTCCATTTCCCCCGCCCCTCGCTCCCTCCTGCCACCCTACCTCACTCGCTCATTTTCACTGGGATGGGGCAGGGGATTGGGGTGCAGGAGGGGGCTCCGGGCTGGGGCAGGGGATTGGGGTGCAGGAGGGGGCTGGGGCAGGGGATTGGGGTGCAGGAGGGGGCTCCGGGCTGCAGCAGGGGATTGGGGTGCAGGAGGGGGCTCCGGGCTGCAGCAGGGGCAGGGGATTGGGGTGCAGGAGGGGGCTCCGGGATGGGGCAGGGGATTGGGGTGCAGGAGGGGGCTGGGGCAGGGGATTGGGGTGCAGGAGGGGGCTCCGGGCTGGCGCAGGGGATTGGGGTGCAGGAGGGGCTGAGGGCTCTGGTTGCAGATGCAGGTTCTGGTGTGGGGCTGGGGATGAGGGGTTTGGGGTGCAGGAGGGAGCTCCGGGCTGCGGCAGGGGGCACTGGGCTGCAGCAGGGGCAGGGGTTTGGGGTGCAGGAGGGAACTCCGGGCTGCGGCAGGGGGCTCTGGGCTCCGGGCTGGGGATTGGGGTGCAGGAGGACCTGAGGGCTCTGATTGCAGATGCAGTTTCTGATGTGCGGCTGGGGATGAGGAGTTTGGGGTGCAGGAGGGGGCTCTGGGCTGCGGCAGGGGCAGGGGATTGGGGTGCAGGAGGGGGCTCCGGGATGGGGCAGGGGATTGGGGGGCAGGAGGGAGCTCCGGGCTGGCGCAGGGGATTGGGGTGCAGGAGGGGCTGAGGGCTCTGGTTGCAGATGCAGGTTCTGGTGTGGGGCTGGGGATGAGGGGTTTGGGGTGCAGGAGGGGGCTCCGGGCTGGGGATTGGGGTGCAGGAGCTGAGGGCTCTGGTTGCAGATGCAGGTTCTGGTGTGGGGCTGGGCATGAGGGGTTTGGGGTGCAGGAGCGAGCTCCGGGCTGCGGCAGGGGGCTCTGGGCTGCAGCAGGGGCAGGGGTTTGGGGTGCAGGAGGGGGCTCCGGGCTGGGGCAGGGGATTGGGGTGCAGGAGGGAGCTCCGGGCTGCGGCAGGGGGCTCTGGGCTGCAGCAGGGGCAGGGGTTTGGGGTGCAGGAGGGAACTCCGGGCTGCGGCAGGGGGCTCTGGGCTCCGGGCTGGGAATTGGGGTGCAGGAGGACCTGAGGGCTCTGATTGCAGATGCAGTTTCTGATGTGCGGCTGGGGATGAGGGGTTTGGGGTGCAGGAGGGGGCTCTGGGCTGCGGCAGGGGCAGGGGATTGGGGTGCAGGAGGGGGCTCCGGGATGGGGCAGGGGATTGGGGTGCAGGAGGGGGCTCCAGGTTGGGGCAGGGGATTGGGGTGCAGGAGGGGCTGAGGGCTCTGGTTGCAGATGCAGGTTCTGGTGTGGGGCTGGGGATGAGGGGTTTGGGGTGCAGGAGGGGGCTCCGGGCTGGGGCAGGGGATTGGGGTGCAGGAGCTGAGGGCTCTGATTGCAGATGCAGGTTCTGGTGTGGGGCTGGGGATGAGGGGTTTGGGGTGCAGGAGGGGGCTCCGGGCTGCGGCAGGAGGCTCTGGGCTGCGGCAGGGGCAGGGGATTGGGGTGCAGGAGGGGGCTCCGGGCTGGGGATTGGGGTGCAGGAGCTGAGGGCTCTGGTTGCAGATGCAGGTTCTGGTGTGGGGCTGGGGATGAGGGGTTTGGGGTGCAGGAGGGAGCTCCGGGCTGCGGCAGGGGATTGGGGTGCAGGAGGGAGCTCCGGGCTGCGGCAGGGGATTGGTGTGCAGGAGGGGGCTCCGGGCTGGGGCAGGGGATTGGGGTGCAGGAGGGGGCTCCATGCTGGGGCAGGGGATTGGGGTGCAGGAGGGGGCTCTGGGCTGCGGCAGGGGGCTCTGGGCTGTGGCAGGGGCAGGGGATTGGGGTGCAGGAGGGGGCTCCGGGCTGGGGCAGGGGATTGGGGTGCAGGAGGGGGCTCCGGGCTGGGGATTGGGGTGCAGCAGGGGGCTCCGGGCTGGGGATTGGGGTGCAGGAGGGGCTGAGGGCTCTGATTGCAGATGCAGGTTCTGGTGTGGGGCTGGGGATGAGGGGTTTGGGGTGCAGGAGGGGGCTCCGGGCTGCGGCAGGAGGTTCTGGGCTGCGGCAGGGGATTGGGATGCAGGAGGGGGCTCCGGGTTGGGGATTGGGGTGCAGGAGCTGAGGGCTCTGGTTGCAGATGCAGGTTCTGGTGTGGGGCTGGGGATGAGGGGTTTGGGGTGCAGGAGGGGGCTCTGGGCTGCGGCAGGGGGCTCTGGGCTGCAGCAGGGGCAGGGGTTTGGGGTGCAGGAGGGGGCTCCAGGCTGGGGCAGGGGGCTCTGGGCTCCGGGCTGGGAATTGGGGTGCAGGAGGACCTGAGGGCTCTGATTGCAGATGCAGTTTCTGATGTGCGGCTGGGGATGAGGAGTTTGGGGTGCAGGAGGGGGCTCTGGGCTGCGGCAGGGGCAGGGGATTGGGGTGCAGGAGGGGGCTCCGGGCTGGGGATTGGGGTGCAGGAGGAGCTGAGGGCTCTGGTTGCAGATGCAGGTTCTGGTGTGGGGCTGGGGATGAGGGGTTTGGGGTGCAGGAGAGGGCTCCGGGCTGCAGCAGGGGGCTCTGGGCTGCGGCAGGGGCAGGGGATTGGGGTGCAGGAGGGGGCTCCAGGTTGGGGCAGGGGATTGGGGTGCAGGAGCTGAGGGCTCTGGGTGCAGATTCAGGTTCCGGTGTGGGGCTGGGGATGAGGGGTTTGGGGTGCAAGAAGGGGCTCTGGGCTGGGGCAGTGGGCTCTGGGCTGCAGCAGGGGCAGGGGATTGGGGTGCAGGAGGGGGCTCTGGGCTGGGGCAGTGGGCTCTGCGCTGCAGCAGGGGCAGAGGATTGGGGTGCAAGAGGGGGCTCTGGGCTGGGGCACTGGGCTCTGGGCTGCAGCAGGGGCAGGGGATTGGGGTGCAGGAGGGGGCTCTGGGCTGCGGCAGGGGATTAGCGTGCAGGAGGGGGATCTGGACGGGGGTAGGGGATTGGGGTGCAGGAGGGGGATCTGGACTGGGGTAGGGGATTGTGGTGCAGGAGGGGGCTCCGGGCTGGGGATTGGGGTGCAGGAGCCTCAGCTCTGGTTGCAGATGCAGGTTCTGGTGTGGGGCTGGGGATGAGGGGTTTGGGATGCAGGAGGGGGCTCCGGGCTGTGGCAGGGGGCTCTGGGCTGTGGCAGGGACAGGGGATTGGGGTGCAGGAGGGGGCTCCGAGCTGGGGCAGGGGCAGGGGATTGGGGTGCAGGAGGGGGCTCCATGCTGGGGCAGGGGATTGGGGTGCAGGAGGGGGCTCTGGGCTGCGGCAGGGGCAGGGGATTAAGGTGCAGGAGGGGGCTCCGGGCTGGGGCAGGGGATTGGGGTGCAGGAGGGGGCTCCGGGCTGGGGATTGGGGTGCAGGAGGGGCTGAGGGCTCTGATTGCAGATGCAGGTTCTGGTGTGGGGCTGGGGATGAGGGGTTTGGGGTGCAGGAGGGGGCTCCGGGCTGGGGCAGGGGATTGGGGTGCAGGAGCTGAGGGCTCTGATTGCAGATGCAGGTTCTGGTGTGGGGCTGGGGATGAGGGGTTTGGGGTGCAGGAGGGGGCTCCGGGCTGCGGCAGGAGGCTCTGGGCTGCGGCAGGGGCAGGGGATTGGGGTGCAGGAGGGGGCTCCGGGCTGGGGATTGGGGTGCAGGAGCTGAGGGCTCTGGTTGCAGATGCAGGTTCTGGTGTGGGGCTGGGGATGAGGGGTTTGGGGTGCAGGAGGGAGCTCCAGGCTGCGGCAGGGGATTGGGGTGCAGGAGGGAGCTCCGGGCTGCGGCAGGGGATTGGTGTGCAGGAGGGGGCTCCGGGCTGCGGCAGGGGATTGGTGTGCAGGAGGGGGCTCCGGGCTGGGGCAGGGGATTGGGGTGCAGGAGGGGGCTCCATGCTGGGGCAGGGGATTGGGGTGCAGGAGGGGGCTCTGGGCTGCGGCAGGGGGCTCTGGGCTGCGGCAGGGGCAGGGGTTTGGGGTGCAGGAGGGGGCTCCGGGCTGGGGCAGGGGATTGGGGTGCAGGAGGGGGCTCCGGGCTGGGGATTGGGGTGCAGGAGGGGCTGAGGGCTCTGATTGCAGATGCAGGTTCTGGTGTGGGGCTGGGGATGAGGGGTTTGGGGTGCAGGAGGGGGCTCCGGGCTGGGGATTGGGGTGCAGGAGCTCAGGGCTCTGGTTGCAGATGCAGGTTCTGGTGTGGGGCTGGGGATGAGGGGTTTGGGGTGCAGGAGGGGGCTCTGGGCTGCGGCAGGGGGCTCTGGGCTGCAGCAGGGGCAGGGGTTTGGGGTGCAGGAGGGGGCTCCAGGCTGGGGCAGGGGGCTCTGGGCTCCGGGCTGGGAATTGGGGTGCAGGAGGACCTGAGGGCTCTGATTGCAGATGCAGTTTCTGATGTGCGGCTGGGGATGAGGAGTTTGGGGTGCAGGAGGGGGCTCTGGGCTGCGGCAGGGGCAGGGGATTGGGGTGCAGGAGGGGGCTCCGGGCTGTGGATTGGGGTGCAGGAGGAGCTGAGGGCTCTGGTTGCAGATGCAGGTTCTGGTGTGGGGCTGGGGATGAGGGGTTTGGGGTGCAGGAGAGGGCTCCGGGCTGCAGCAGGGGGCTCTGGGCTGCAGCAGGGGCAGGGGATTGGGGTGCAGGAGGGGGCTCTGGGCTGGGGCAGTGGGCTCTGGGCTGCAGCAGGGGCAGGGGATTGGGGTGCAGGAGGGGGCTCTGGGCTGGGGCAGTGGGCTCTGCGCTGCAGCAGGGGCAGAGGATTGGGGTGCAAGAGGGGGCTCTGGGCTGGGGCACTGGGCTCTGGGCTGCAGCAGGGGCAGGGGATTGGGGTGCAGGAGGGGGCTCTGGGCTGGGGCAGTGGGCTCTGCTCTGCAGCAGGGGCAGAGGATTGGGGTGCAAGAGGGGGCTCTGGGCTGGGGCACTGGGCTCTGGGCTGCAGCAGGGGCAGGGGATTGGGGTGCAGGAGGGGGCTCTGGGCTGCGGCAGGGGATTAGCGTGCAGGAGGGGGATCTGGACGGGGGTAGGGGATTGGGGTGCAGGAGGGGGATCTGGACTGGGGTAGGGGATTGTGGTGCAGGAGGGGGCTCCGGGCTGGGGATTGGGGTGCAGGAGCCTCAGCTCTGGTTGCAGATGCAGGTTCTGGTGTGGGGCTGGGGATGAGGGGTTTGGGATGCAGGAGGGGGCTCCGGGCTGCGGCAGGGGGCTCTGGGCTGCAGCAGGGGCAGGGGATTGGGGTGCAGGAGGGGGCTGCGGGCTGGGGATTGGGGTGCAGGAGGGGCTGAGGGCTCTGGTTGCAGATGCAGGTTCTGGTGTGGGGCTGGGGATGAGGGGTTTGGGGTGCAGCAGGGGGTTCCGGGCTGCGGCAGGGTGCTCTGGGCTGCAGCAGGGGCAGGGGATTGGGGTGCAGGAGGGGCTGAGGGCTCTGACTGCAGATGCAGGTTCTGGTGTGGGGCTGAGGATGAGGGGTTTGGGGTGCAGGAGGGGGCTCCGGGCTGCGGCAGGGGGCTCTGGGCTGCGGCAGGGGCAGGGGATTGGGGTGCAGGAGGGGGCTCCGGGCTGGGGCAGGGGATTGGGGTGCAGGAGGGGGCTCCGGGCTGGGGATTGGGGTGCAGGAGGGGCTGAGGGCTCTGATTGCAGATGCAGGTTCTGGTGTGGGGCTGGGGATGAGGGGTTTGGTGTGCAGGAGGGGGCTCCGGGCTGGGGCAGGGGATTGGGGTGCAGGAGCTGAGGGCTCTGATTGCAGATGCAGGTTCTGGTGTGGGGCTGGGGATGAGGGGTTTGGGGTGCAGGAGGGGGCTCCGGGCTGGGGCAGGGGATTGGGGTGCAGGAGGGGGCTCCGGGCTGGGGATTGGGGTGCAGGAGGGGCTGAGGGCTCTGATTGCAGATGCAGGTTCTGGTGTGGGGCTGGGGATGAGGGGTTTGGGGTGCAGGAGGGGGCTCCGGGCTGGGGCAGGGGATTGGGGTGCAGGAGCTGAGGGCTCTGATTGCAGATGCAGGTTCTGGTGTGGGGCTGGGGATGAGGGGTTTGGGGTGCAGGAGGGGGCTCCGGGCTGGGGCAGGGGATTGGGGTGCAGGAGCTGAGGGCTCTGATTGCAGATGCAGGTTCTGGTGTGGGGCTGGGGATGAGGGGTTTGGGGTGCAGGAGGGGGCTCCGGGCTGCGGCAGGAGGCTCTGGGCTGCGGCAGGGGCAGGGGATTGGGGTGCAGGAGGGGGCTCCGGGCTGGGGATTGGGGTGCAGGAGCTGAGGGCTCTGATTGCAGATGCAGGTTCTGGTGTGGGGCTGGGGATGAGGGGTTTGGGGTGCAGGAGGGGGCTCCGGGCTGCGGCAGGAGGCTCTGGGCTGTGGCAGGGGCAGGGGATTGGGGTGCAGGAGAGGGCTCCGGGCTGCAGCAGGGGGCTCTGGGCTGCGGCAGGGGCAGGGGATTGGGGTGCAGGAGGGGGCTCCGGGTTGGGGCAGGGGATTGGGGTGCAGGAGCTGAGGGCTCTGGGTGCAGATTCAGGTTCCGGTGTGGGGCTGGGGATGAGGGGTTTGGGGTGCAAGAGGGGGCTCTGAGCTGGGGCAGTGGGCTCTGGGCTGCAGCAGGGGCAGGGGATTGGGGTGCAGGAGGGGGCTCTGGGCTGGGGCAGTGGGCTCTGGGCTGCAGCGGGGGCAGAGTATTGGGGTGCAAGAGGGGGCTCTGGGCTGGGGCAGTGGGCTCTGCTCTGCAGCAGGGGCAGAGGATTGGGGTGCAAGAGGGGGCTCTGGGCTGGGGCACTGGGCTCTGGGCTGCAGCAGGGGCAGGGGATTGGGGTGCAGGAGGGGGCTCTGGGCTGCGGCAGGGGATTAGCGTGCAGGAGGGGGATCTGGACGGGGGTAGGGGATTGGGGTGCAGGAGGGGGCTCCGGGCTGGGGATTGGGGTGCAGGAGCTGAGGGCTCTGGTTGCAGATGCAGGTTCTGGTGTGGGGCTGGGGATGAGGGGTTTGGGGTGCAGGAGGGGGGCTCCGGGCTGCGGCAGGGGGCTCTGGGCTGCGGCGGGGCAGGGGATTGGGGTGCAGGAGGGGGCTCCGGGCTGCGGCAGGGGCAGGGGATTGGGGTGCAGGAGGGGGCTGCGGGCTGGGGATTGGGGTGCAGGAGGGGCTGAGGGCTCTGGTTGCAGATGCAGGTTCTGGTGTGGGGCTGGGGATGAGGGTTTGGGGTGCAGCAGGGGGCTCCGGGCTGTGGCAGGGGGCTCTGGGCTGCAGCAGGGGCAGGGGATTGGGGTGCAGAAGGGGGCTCCGGGTTGGGGCAGGGGATTGGGGTGCAGGAGGACCTGAGGGCTCTGATTGCAGATGCAGGTTCTGGTGTGGGGCTGGGGATGAGGGGTTTGGGGTGCAGGAGGGGGCTCCGGGCTGCGGCAGGGGGCTCTGGGCTGCAGCAGGGGATTGGGGTGCAGGAGGGGGCTCCGGGCTGGGGATTGGGGTGCAGGAGGAGCTGAGGGCTCTGATTGCAGATGCAGGTTCTGGTATGGCGCTCGGGATGAAGGGTTTGGGGTGCAGGAGGGTGTCAGGGGTGCAGGCTCCAGGTGGTGCAGCCGGCACATCCCCTCCCCAGCTCCTACGCGGAGGGGCAGCCCGGCGGCTCTGCGCGCTGCCCCCTCCGCAGGCTCTGCCCCTGCGGCTCCCATTGGCTGCCGTTCCCGGCCAATGGGAGCTCTGGGGGTGGTGCTTGGGGCGGAGCCAGCGCGAGGAGCCTCCTGGCTGCCCCTACGCATAGGAGCCGGAGCAGGGATGTGCTGGGTTCTTCCGAGGAGCCTGCTAGCCCTGCCAGGCCGCCGACCGGACACTCTACGGCCCTGTCGGCGGTGCTGACCGGAGCCGCCAGGGTCCCTTTCTGACACACCCCATCCCAGACACACACGTGCCCCGGTGCCCACCTGCAGGACGTAGTCGAGGGCGCGGGCGCGGGCGCTGGTGCGGGCGGCCTGCAGGGCCAGGGCAGCCTCCTCCGCGTCGTGCTGCTTCCGGCGTGGCACCTCGGCGTTGTGGTGCAAGGCGCTGGCCAGCCCCTCGCTGCCCCGCTCGAACTCCCTCCGCGCCTCCCTGAACCGCTTCACGTCCCTGGGACAGCGGGGGGTCAGGGGGGACCCTGAATCTGGCCCCCCCAACCTGGTCCCCCCAAACCCAGGCCCTCGCTGCCCCCCAAGCCAGAATCGGCACCCCTCCCACCCCGTCCAGAACCCAGCCTGCCTCCCCACTCCCAACCAGCCCCCAACTCCAAATCCAGCCCTCTCCCCCCGACTCCAGGCGCCTCATCCTAAATCCACCCAGCCCCCCCGATCATCAGGGCACCCCCACAATGCTCCCCTTCATCTGTTTCCAACCTCTCGCCCCCCCCCACAGCCCTAACCATCTACCCTGCACCTCCCCAAAACTGCCCCTCACAGATACCCCTGGGAAGCCTCCCCATCCTCCTGCCCCCCTAGCCCCCCCCAAACTCACTCTTTCACCAGGGTATGGATGTGTTGCCGGGACGACTGCTGGGTGCTGTCCAGAAGCTCCTGCAACGAGCCGGGAAAGGGGTGGGGGTGTCAGAGATTGGGGGTGTCACAGCTTCGTGGGCTCAGCGGTGAAAGATTGGGGAGACTGGGGAGAGAGGAAGGAGAGGGATCAGAGATTGGGGGGAACAGCTGGGAGAGGGAGAAGGGGTCAGAGATTGGGGGGCCCAGGGAGAGAGGAGGCAGGGGTCAGAGATTGGGGGGAACCCCCAGGGGAAAGTAGAGGGAGTCAGAGATTGGGGGAACCCCCAGAGAGGAAAGAGGGGATCAGAGATTGGGGGGTCCCGGGGAGAGAGGAGGGAGGGGGTGAGAGATTGGGGGAACACCCAGAGAGAGGAAGGAGGAGATCAGAGATGGGGGGGCCAGGCAAGAGGGGAGGGAGGGGGGTCAGATTGGGGGAACTCCCAGAGAGATGGAGAGGGGGTCAGAGATTGGGGGGCCCAGGGAAAAAGGAGGGAGGGGCTCAGAGATTGGGGCGAACCCCCGGGGGGAGTGAGAAAAGGTCTGAGATAGTTGGGGGTCCCTGGGAGAGATCGAGCCGGATGACACTATTTGGGGTTCACCCCCACACCCCCAAATCAGGAAAGGTGCCAGGGGGACATTGGGGAATGGGGTCCCAAGGAGGCGGGGGCTGGACCAGGGCAGGTGGGAGGGGAGAGAGGGCCCCCCAGGGGAAAGGGGCAGAGAAACCTAGAGCAGGACGGAGATGGGGACCCAGCTGGAGGGGGGAGGAGTCAGAGGTGTTGGGGGACAGGGTCTTGGGGGTGAATGGGGGGAGCATCTCTCACCACTTGGTTGTCAATCATTTGGTTGAGGCTGTCGGAGAATTTTTCCAGGCACTCCTGGGGGGGCAGAAAGAGGGGCAGAAGGTGAGTGAGGGGCCCACAGGGCCCCCTCCCCGAGCTGCTGGGTGTCAATGCCCCTGTACCGTTACCCACCCAAGGTGATTCCCCGGCCCTGAGGCCAAGCCCCTCCTCTTTGCACCCTTAAGAGAGAGAGCGTCATGTGGCAGTGAGTTCCCCAGGCCAAGGAGAACCTGCACTACAGCACCCCCTAGTGCTGCACTGGGGCATGGGGGCCAGCACTGCCTGCTGGGGGGTGGGGGGCCAGCGCTCCCAGCTGAGCCCCCCTCCCCGTGCCCCTAGGGAAGCTGCGTGGGGGGGAGGGGCAGGACTGGAGCACCCCCCACCCCAGCTGGCTCAGGGCCCCATGGGGGACAGGAGCTAGTGCCACAAACAGAGCCCCCCAGATCAGCCCCCTGCCCCAGACCCCCCTGAATTGGCCCCACTGGCCCCCCCAGCCCAGCCCCACGCCCCTCCCAGCCCAAGATCCCCCTGAATCAGCCCCATGGGCCCCTCCAGCTCCAGGTCCCCCTGAATCCTCCCCCCAGGCTCCCCCAGCCCCAGATCCCCCTGAATCGGCCTCTCGGACCCCCCAGCCCAACCGGGGTGGGGGTGGGGAGACTCACGCTCATCATGGCGTCCCCCTGGGCATGCTGGGAGAGGTCGCGCACCCCCCCGACGAAGGCCTTGCTGGCGGCACAGTACTGACGCCCCGAATCCAGCATGGCCCCACAGAGTTTCAGCAGCTGTCGGGGAGACGGGGGGGTCAGCCACATGCAGCCTGGGCCCCCCTTGTGCCTCTCCCCCCAACCAGTGCCCCCCCAGAACCATCCCCTTGTCCCCCTCCAGCCCCTCAGAACTAACCCCGCTGCCCTCCATCCAGCTCCCAAGAACCAGCCCCCCACCCTCCATCCAGCCCCCCAGAACTAACCCCATCGTCCTTCATCCAGCCCCCCACTATCAGCCCCCCAGAACCAGCCCCACCCTGCCTTCCCTCCAGCCCCCCAGACCCAGCCCCCTGCCCTCCATCCAGTCCCCCAGAACCAGCCCCCTGCTCTCCATTCAGTCCCCCACCCACTATCCAGCCCCCCAGAACCAGACACTTGCCCCCATCCAGCTCCCCCAGAACTAACCCCACTACCCCTCTCCATCCAGCCCCCCAAACTAACCCCACTGCCCTCCATCCAGCCCCCCACCCACTATCAGCCTCCCAGAACCAGCCCTGCCCTGCCTTCCATCCAGCCCCCCAGGCCCCCACCCTCCATCCAGCCCCTCAGAACCAGCCCCCCGCCCTCCATCCAGCCCCCACCCACTATCCAGCCCCCCAGAACCAGACACCTGCCCCCATCCAGCTCCCCCAGAACTAACCCCAGTGCCCCCTCCATCCAGCCCCCTAGAACCAGCCCCTGCCCTCCATCCAGCCCCCAGAACTAACCCCACTGCTCTCCTCCATCCCCACAGAACCAGCCCCCCGCCTTCCCTCCATCCCCACAGAACCAGCCCCCTGCCCTCCATCCAGCCCCCCTGAACTAACCCCCCTGCCCTCCATCCAGCCCCCCAGAACCTGCCTCCTACCCCCCCCCCTCCAGCCTCCCAGGGCAGCTCTATGGACACCAGGACACCTGGGTCCCATCCCCACCCCCCCACCTCACCTTCTCCAGCCGCGTCTCCAGCTCAAAGACATCACATTCCACCCCCTCGACGGCAGCCCTGGGGGGGCAGGATGGGGTTAAAGGAGGATTTGGGGGTCGCTAACAGCCGCCCCCAACCTCCCACAGCACACGGAGGGGGGGCACTTTGTTACCCCAGGAGCAGGTGCCCTGTGGCAGCAGGGGAGAAGGGGCAGCTGGTGGGGCCAGGGACTAGGCGGGGATTGGGGTTCCCCAGGGGCAGGGGGCTGGGGAAGGGATCAGGGTCCCAGGGGGCAGGGAGAGTGGGGCGTGCTGTGGGGGTCAACTGCTGGGGGGCCATTTGGGGGCCACAAGGGAGGGTGGGGGACATCAGGACTCACTAGGAGATGGGGGACGGGAGGGGGTGGCAGGGCCCAATGGGGTGGGGGGGTTCCCGGGCGTGTCAGGGATCAATGGGGTAGGGGACAGGGTTCCTGGGGGGTCAACGGGGGCTGAGGAAGGAGAGGTATTTTCCCGGGGGCGGGGGCGTAAATTGGCAGCACCCATCCCCACCCCCACCCCAGGAGCCGCCTTTCGCTCTCCCTTGCGGTCACTTCTTTCCGGCCTGGCCCTGCTACCTTCACCAGCCCCACAACCACTTCCTGTCACCCCCCCTTGTCGCCTGGCAACCCCCCCACACCAGTTACGGGGAGGGGGGTGGGCGAGGACCATTTTGGAAATGGAAAAAATAAACCCTGCAAAACCACCCCTGACGCGAGCAGAGAGGATCATGGGAGACACGTTCTCTGGGGTGGGGAATGGGGCAGGGGCCTGTCCCCTCTGGGGGTTGCTGGCTCCCATCCGGCCCCAGGAGGGGGACTGGCTGGCTCAGGGGGCCAAGATGGTCCCAGCCATCCCAGCATGCACTGGGGGTCTCATGCCCTCTTCCTGCCCCCCAAAAAGGAGGGTGAGGGAGGGAAGTGGCAGCAGATTTGGGTGGGGAGGTGGGGAAAGTGGCCAGCCCCATCTCCGAGCTGGTATCGGGGGCAGGGGGGGGTGGCTGGGAGAGAGAGACACTCTCGAGGGGGACATGGTGTGTGTGTTTGCGGGTGTATGAGAGAGATTCAATACACACATGCACACAGAAGGGGGACGTGTGTGTGTGTGTTGTCTGTGTGTGTATGTGTGTGTGTTGTCTGTGTGTGTCTGTGTGTTAGAGCGAGGGATGCCCCCCGAGGGACACAGATCTCGGGAGGGGGTAGCTACGCCCCCATCCCCAAAGCGGCACTGGGGCGTGGAGACGCAGCCAGGCAGGCAGAGCCATGCTCGGCCCCTGGCTACAAACCCCTCCCTGCCCTCTGGGCCTGCTGGGGCCCTGATCCCCATTGTGGGGGGGCTGTGTGTCCATCCCTACATCCCCTGCCCCAGAGCCCTGATCCCCTCGGGGGGGCCGTGTGTATCCGTCCCTCCATGCCCTGCCCCACAGCCCTGATCCCCTTGGGGGGCCGTGTGTGTCCGTCCCTCTGTCCCCTGCCCCAGAGCCCTGATCCCCGCAGGGGGCCGTGTGTTTCCGTCCCTCCGTCCCCTGCCCCAGAGCCCTGATCCCCTCAGGGGGTGGGGGGCGGTGTGTATCTGTCCCTCTGTCCCCTGCCCCAGAGCTCTGATCCCCTCTGGGGGGAGAGGCGTGTGTGTCTGTCCCTCCCTCCCCTGTCCCCAGGGTCCCGGATCCCTGTGGGGGAGCCGTGTCTTCCCTGCCCCCAATTGCTCATCCTCCCCGGCCACAGCTCTGGTTTCCGGCCCTTCGGGTTGCGCAGCACCTTGCGCACCGGCTGCTTCCTGCCCTCCTTGCTTCAGGGTGTGCGTGTGTGTGTGTGTGTGGGGGGGGAACCTCACGCCACGTGGGCTCACTGGCGTCTGGAAGACACCCGCAGGAAATGTGTTATGAGCAGGCGTGGGGTGCTGGCTGTATGGGAGGGGGGACACAGGGGGGCAGGGAAGAGCAGAGGGATGGATAATGTGTGCAGGGGGGGACACCTAGAGAGGGGACGGGGGGTGAGGTGGAGTGGAGAACTACAGGGGGGTGGCACAGGGGGCAAGTGAGGGGGTCACCTCACAGCCCCCCAGTACCCCTCCCTAAGACAGATCACCCCCCGGTTTCACCCCGAGGGAGATGGCTCCCAGCCCCCCCAGGCTCTCCCCCCCGAGAGATTAAATTGGGGGGGCTGTTTGGCCGAGGGGTTCCCCAACAGCTCAACCTGCCCCCCACAATAAACCAGCTTGGGAACAGCCTGTTCCCACCCAGACAAAAAATTTAACCAGCGTTTACAGAGGGCCAGGTCCCAGGGGACCCTGCTCCAGCCCCCCGCTACAGAGCCGGGGAGCCACCAGCCCCCCACTCCTGTCCTCGCTTCCCGGCCCGGCACGGCTTGGCACGGCACGGGCGCCCCAGGCGCACGGAGAGATGCGTAAAAGCGCACAAGCTGCCCCGGGGAAAGGGGAGGGTTTGAGACCAGTGCGGGGGGAGAGGGGAGCACGGGACCGGAACCGGGCCCCGAACCGGACTCCCCGGCCGAGCGTCAGACCCACCTGAACCGGGGAGAGTCCTTCAGACACTCCTCGAAGTCCAGTTTCACCGTCATCCTGGACGGAGGGAGAGAACCAGCCACTGAGGTCGGGGCTCCCCGGCGCGGTCCGGCCCGGCCCGGCGCGGAGAAGGCTCCGAAACCACCCGAGCGCCTCGGGCAGAGAGACGAGAGCGGCCGCGCAAGGAGGCACCGACACCTGCACGGGGTGGGGGGGAGAGGAGAGAGCGCACGGGGAGGGGACCAGGGCGCACGGGGAGGTGCGGAGCCCAGCCCCGCCTCGGGGAGGGGTCCTGGGGCGCACGAACCCAGCCCTACCTCGGAGAGGGGTCCTGGGGCGCACGAACCCAGCCCCGCCTCGGGGAGGGGGCGCAGGGAGCCCAGCCCTACCTCGGAGAGGGGTCCCGGGGCGGATTAGCTAAGGGATCAAACTGGCAAGGGCAGTGCTGCGTTCTCCGTCTCTTGACGGCTGTCGCTCCGGACCAGATGCCTTTTCTGGCCGATGCTTTAATCCGGAATAAATTGTTGGCCTCCGTGTGATCTGTCGGAGGGCAGACTAGATAATCCACCTCAGGGGTGGGCAAACTACGGCCCGGGAAGCAGGGTCGAGAGCCACTCCCTTGCACTAATCTGTTGCACCAATCCCTTGCACTAAAGTATTGCTTGCACGACTATCTGCACGAGCAGCTTCATTGCACCACTTTGCACTAGATATTTCTTTGCACGAATTATACCTGCACCGATTCTGCCCATTAGTGAATTGCACCAGTCATTTGCACTAATTAAACTGGCACCAGGGATTGGCACTAATTAGCCATTTGCTGATGGTTTCCCCGGGACAATTCCTATGGCCATTCGCTGTCACTGGGGCTAATCGTTCTCATTGCGTCACGCCCCCTTCCCCAGCCCCGCCCTTCCGTAACCCGGGCAACAGCTGCAAGGAGGGGAAAAGTATTTCGGCCACGCTGCCGTCAAGCAAAACATCCTGGTTCTGTGCAGCACAGCACTGTCGTAAAAAAAGGGCCGATGCCGACCTAGCCGTCCAAGTGGGAGAGGCGGTGCGGGAATGGGGCCTGTTCACGGCAGGCCCTAGCAACAGACGGTGCCGTGTCAACGTAAAGTGTCCGTGATGCAAAGCCACCCCTGTTCTTTTTTTGTAAATGCCACGCTGCCGTAAAGCAGCAGACGGTGCTGCCGTAAAGCGATCCCTCCCGTCGGTCGCAAAAGCTGGTCTATGGTGAGTGTGGGTTCCGCAGTGCCGTAAAGCGCGATCGTGCATTCACGGTCGTGAAGCCCAGCGGCTGGCAGCATTCACTGTGCCGTAAAGCGAGGTCGCAGTGGTGGAACTGTTCCCCGAGTGTAGTAAAAGCGAAAAGGGCCCCGGCCGCTACCGTAAAGCGCCACCCTAGCCCTGGTTCCGTGGTGCCGTAAAACGCGGCAGCCCTGAGAGCGCCATCAACCTGCCGGGAGGAGGGGGTCGTGCTTCTCTCGCGGGACAGCGCGACGCTGCCGTAAAGCGAGATTGTCGCGAGAGCAAATTGTCAACGCTACCATAAAGCGCGCCGGCGCCGTCTGAAAGGAGAGGGTGGCCGTTTGACAGGTGTCGCGAGGCTGCCGTAAAGCGCGGCGGCGCTGTGTGAGGGGAGTCGCGACACTGCCGTAAAGCGCGGCGGCGCTGCGGGAGAGGACTGGAGGCGCTGCCGTAAAGCGCGGCGGCGCGGCGGGAGAGGAGCCGCAGCGCTGCCGTAAAGCGCGGCGGCGCGGTGGGAGGGCGGTCGCGACACTGCCGTAAAGCGCGGCCGGCGGCCCGGGGGGCGCCATGTCGGGCCCGGGCGGGGCGCTGCACCCGCGCACGGGGAAGCTGGTGACGCTCTCGCAGGGGGGCCGCAGCGCCGCGCGCTCCCAGCCGGGCCAGGAGTTCAACCACGGGCTGGTGCTGAGCCGCGAGCCGCTGCGGCCGGGCCGCGTCTTCGCCGTGCGCATCGACCGCAAGGTGCGCAGCGCCGAGCACCCGGCGCGGGGGGGGGGGGGGGCGGGGGCACCGACCGCAAGGTGCGCAGCGCCGAGCACCCGGCGCGGGGGGGGGGGCGGGGCGCATCGACCGCAAGGTGCGCAGCGCCGAGCACCCGGCGCGGGGGGGAGGGGCGGGGCGCATCGACCGCAAGGTGCGCAGCGCCGAGCACCCGGCGCGGGGGGGGGCGGGGCGCACCGACCGCAAGGTGCGCAGCGCCGAGCACCCGGCGCGGGGGGGAGGGGCGCACCGACCGCAAGGTGCGCAGCGCCGAGCACCCGGCGCGGGGGGGGGGGGCGCACCGACCGCAAGGTGCGCAGCGCCGAGCACCCGGCGCGGGGGGGGGCGGGGCGCACCGACCGCAAGGTGCGCAGCGCCGAGCACCCGGCGCGGGGGGGAGGGGCGCACCGACCGCAAGGTGCGCAGCGCCGAGCACCCGGCGCGGGGGGGAGGGGCGCACCGACCGCAAGGTGCGCAGCGCCGAGCACCCGGCGCGGGGGGGAGGGGCGCATCGACCGCAAGGTGCGCAGCGCCGAGCACCCGGCGCGGGGGGGAGGGGCGCATCGACCGCAAGGTGCGCAGCGCCGAGCACCCGGCGCGGGGGGGGGCGGGGAGATTGGGGGGGGCTTCAACCACCACCGCCAGAAACGAGGCGCCCTGCCAAGGCGCAGAGTGGGGGGCATTGGGGCTGGTCCTGGCTGCAAGGGGGGGCCCTGCCGAGGCGCAGAGTGGGGGGCATTGGGGCTGGTCCTGGCTGCAAGGGGGGGCCCTGCCAAGACGCAGAGTGGGGGGCATCGGGGCCGGTCCTGGCTGCAAGGGGGGGCCCTGCCGAGGCGCAGAAGGGGGGGGCATTGGGGCCGGTCCTGGCTGCAAGGGGGGGCCCTGCCGAGGCGCAGAAGGGGAGGGCGTCGGGGCTGGTCCTGGCTGCAAGGGGGGGCCCTGCCGAGGCGCAGAAGGGGGGGGCGTCGGGGCTGGTCCTGGCTGCAAGGGGGGGCCCTGCCGAGGCGCAGAAGGGGGGGGCGTTGGGGCCGGCCCTGATTGCAAAGGGAGCCCCGCGGAAGGGCCGGCCCTGACTCCCGCCGTCTCCCCCCCACCCCCCCAGGTGAACTCGTGGAGCGGCTCCATCGAGATCGGGGTGACGGCGCTGGACCCCGACCACCTGGACTTCCCCAGCAGCGCCACGGGGCTGAAGGGCGGCTCGTGGATCGTCTCGGGCTGCTCCGTGCTGCGGGACGGGCGCTCCATCCTCGAGGAGTACGGCCAGGACCTCGACCAGCTGGGCGAGGGCGACCGGGTGGGCATCCAGCGCACGGCCGCCGGGGAGCTGCGCCTCTGGGTCAACGGGCAGGACTGCGGCGTGGCCGCCACCGGCATCCCGCCCCGCGTCTGGGCCGTGGTGGATCTCTACGGCAAGTGCACGCAGGTCACCGTGGTGCCCGGCGAGCCGGAGGAGGCCGAGGACGGCGCCGCGGGAGATGAAGGTAGAGACCCCCCTTTTCCCGCCGCCCAAGACTCGGGACGAAGCGTGTGTGTGGGGGGGTCCCTGGGGGCAGGAGGGGGCGGAGTGTGGGGACGCTTCCCGGGGGCACCCCACTAACAAGTGCCCCATGTGTGTCTGCGGTGGGTCGGCCCCCTGATTTCCACGGCCGACGCAATTGGCATCGCTGTCTTGTGAGCAACAGGCGCTCCCCGACCTCCTCCGCGGGGTGTGCGCTGGACGCTCCGGTGTTCACAGAACCAGCCCCTCTCACCTTTCCGGGTCCCCGCCCAAACCACCGTCCCCACGGGGTGTCTGCTGGACGCTCCAGTGTTCACAGAACCGGCCCCCCCATCTTTCCGGGTCCCCTCCCCAAACCACCGTCCCCACGGGGTGTCCGCTGGACGCTCCAGTGTTCACAGAACCGGCCCCCCCCTCACCTTTCCGGGTCCCCCCCCCAAACCACCGTCCCCACGGGGTGTCCGCTGGACGCTCCAGTGTTCACAGAACCGGCCCCCCCACCTTTCCGGGTCCCCACCAAACCACCATCCCCACGGGGTGTCCGCTGGACGCTCCAGTGTTCACAGAACCGGCCCCCCCATCTTTCCAGGTCCCCCCCAAACCACCATCCCTACGGGGTGTGCGCTGGACACTCCGGTGTTCACAGAACCGGCCCCCCCATCTTTCCAGGTCCCCCCCAAACCACCATCCCTACGGGGTGTGCGCTGGACGCTCCGGTGTTCACAGAACCGGCTCCCCCCCTTTCTGGGTCCCCCCCAAACCACCATCCCCACGGGGTGTCTGCGGGATGCTCCAGTATTCACAGAACCGGCCCACCCCACCTTTCCAGGTCCCCCCCCAAACCACCATCCCTACGGGGTGTGCGCTGGACGCTCCGGTGTTCACAGAACCAGCTCCCCCCCTTTCTGGGTCCTCCCCAAACCACCATCCCTACGGGGTGTCCACTGGACGCTCCAGTGTTCACAGAACCGGCCAACCCCCCAAACCACCGTCCCCATGGGGTGTCCGCTGGACGCTCCAGTGTTCACAGAACCGGCCCCCCCCAGCTTTCCGGCCCCCCCCCCCCCAAACCACCGTCCCCATGGGGTGTCCGCTGGACGCTCCAGTGTTCACAGAACCGGCCTCCCCACCTTTCCGGGTCCCCCTCCAAACCACCACTTAGCCCCCCGTCCAACCTGTTGTCTTCACTTGCAAACAGCACGCACCCCGTGCTGTTCCGGGGGCTCCTTCCTTGCCGGCGCCCCAATCTCAATTAGCTGCCGGCTCTGTTTCCAAGGAGACGTTCCCGAGGTGACCCCGGGGGCCGGACGGAGAGAGAAGCGGCTGCTTTCTCCTGTCTGCCGTCTTCACTCCTGGATTCGAAGAACGTCATTTTCAGTGTAGACGCAGAACTCCTTTGGTATCGCCCGTCTGTACATTTTGCAAGCGCTAGGCCGGCCAAGCACGTCTCTGGCTGGCTGCAGAGACCTCACGTGCTGCCTGTCGGTGTGCTGGCGACCTGGGGGATCCCCTCTGCGCCCCTTACGCCAGCTGGTATCAACGTCCCCCTTGCTGGGGCTGGGGAGCCCAACCTCCGGGCTGCGTTCCTCGGTTGACAGGCTGAAGTGCCGGGTCCTGTCTGGCTCGTTTCCTGGGCACCTCTTCTCGGAGCCTGGAGGCCGCCCGGCCACTTAAACGTGCCCCCTTTGTGCCCAGGGATGTGATGCTTCTGCTCTAGAGGTTGCTCCTGGGTGAATCCTGCGCCAAAAGGCTAAAAATCCTGCGCACCATATTTTAAAATCCTGCAAATGTTTTGTCAAAATAACGCTGGGGAGTCACACCAATTTCAATTATTTTGGTAATTTATTTGCAAAATACTCCTCGGCCAGGATGTCTGTAACCATGCACAGATTCGCCCAGGAGTAGAGGGTCAAAGAAACCCCGATGACCACCTGGTTCCCGTGTCTCTGGTCCGTTCTGGTTACCCGGAGCCCCAGCCTGTTCCTCCGCGTCCTCGGCCCCAATGCCCCCGCGCCTCGGCAAGGCCCTCTCTTGCAGCCCGGGCCGGCCCCAATACTCCCCCCTTCTGCGCCTCTCCGGCCAGGGTGCTGTCGGTCAGGAGTGAGGGGCATTGGCAGAGCTGGGGGGGGGCAGGGCTGGGCTCGCAGGGGCTGTGGGTCAGGAGTGAGGGGCACCGGCAGAGCTGGGGGGCCAGGGCTGGGCTAGCAGGGACTGCGGGTTGGGAGTGAGGGGCACCGGCAGGGCCAGGCTGGCAGGGACTGCGGGTCAGGAGTGAGGGGCACTGGGGGGCAGGGCTGTGGGTCGGGAGTGAGGGGCGTTGGCAGGGCTGGGCTAGCAGGTCGGGATCGAGGGGTGTAACACCGGCTTCCCTCTTCTTCCTCGTGTTTCTCTTCCCAGCCCTGGCCCTGCCCCGTAACCAGAGCCGCCCGGATAAATTCCCCAACAGCCTGGAGTCTGAGAACGGTGAGTGACCCCGACCTGCCCCCCCCCGCCCCCGTCTACACCACTCCCGCAGCGCGAGCCGGGCTCGGACCACTGAGCCGGTGCAGCCCCCGGGTGGGCCTGTCCCATCGTGCTTTGCCCTGGACGTTACCCAGAAGCCTTCGCTCCCAGCGGGAGTGCTGGGCATGGTGGGATGGGTGCATGGAGAGGGGCGTGTCCACCCCACCCGTGAATTGAGCAGTGGCCTGGCGCTGGGGCCCCAGGTCGAGTTTGGGGCAGGAGGCCTCGCTGCCAGGTCAGACTTTCAAATAGACCCCAGCTGGCCTGGCCCCATCTCCTAGCCTGGGGGGGGCGGGACTTCCCCGTTGCGGGCTGTTCCCGCCTCCAGGGGGGCGGGACTTCCCCGTTGCGGGCTGTTCCCGCCTCCAGGGGGGCGGGACTTCCCCGTTGCGGGCTGTTCCCGCCTCCAGGGGGGCGGGACTTCCCCGTTGCGGGCTGTTCCCGCCTCCTAGCCCTGGGGTGGTAAATCTGGGCCCAGAGGGCTTGACGGGGAGGAACGGGGAGACTCAGGTCCCCTTCCCCCCCCCCACGTCTGTCTGTCTCCCTGTTTCCTGCCCCCCCCGTCTGTCTGTCCGTCCGTGATTCCTCTCCCTCCCCCTCCCCCATCTGTCCGTCCATACGACTGTCCGTCCCTGGTTCTCCCTCCCCGTATCCTTCCGTCCGTCCCTGATTCCTGTCCCCCCCCCGCCCCACCCCTAGACCATCATCCGTCCGTCCCCCCAGGCTTGTCCAGCGTGGAGCTGTCGGAGGTGGTGAGCAACGCCATTCTGTCGGCCTACAACGGCAGCCTGCTGAGCGTCAGCCTGGGCAGCCCCCCGCCGGGCGAGGGGGGCGCCCCCCTCACCTCCAACGACGCGCTGCTCTTCCACGAGAAGTGCGGGACCCTCATCAAGCTGAGCAACAGCAACAAGACGGCCGAGCGGCGCCGGCCCCTGGACGAGTTCAACAACGGCGTAGTCATGACCAACCGGCCGCTGCGGGACAATGAGATGTTCGAGGTGGGGGGCTGGGCTGGGGGGACACGGGGGGGCTGGGGCAGGGTCATGACCAACCGGCCGCTGCGGGACAACGAGATGTTCGAGGTGGGGGGCTGGGGGGACACGGGGGGCTGGGGCGGGGTCATGACCAACCGGCCGCTGTGGGACAACGAGATGTTCGAGGTGGGGGGCTGGGCTGGGGGGACACAGGGGGCTGGGGTAGGGTCATGACCAGCCGGCCGCTGCGGGACAACGAGATGTTCAAGGTGGGGGGCCGGGTTGGGGGGACACGGGGGGCTGGGTCTGGGTCACGACCAACCGGCCGCTGCGGGACGAGATATTCGAGGTGGGGAGTCTGGATGGGGGCCCGGGAGGACACGGGGGGGTGGGACGGGGTTCTGGCCAGCCAGACACTGAGAGACAACAAGATGTTTGAGGTGGGGAGCCGAGTTGGGGGGCTGGGAGGACATGAGGGGGCTGGGGTGGGGTCCTGGCCAAGCAGACACTGAATCATGACGAGGTGTTTGAGGTGGGAGGGCTGGGGGAACATGGGGAGGTGGGTTGCAGATGCGGGTCCTGGCCAGCCAGACACCGAGGGCTGGGATGGGGTTCTTGGTGGGGCTGGGAGGAAGATGGGGGGTGGGTTGCGGATGGGGGTCCTGGCCAGCCAGACACCGAGGGCTGGGATGGGGTTCTTGGTGGGGCTGGGAGGAAGATGGGGGGTGGGTTGCGGATGGGGGTCCTGGCCAGCCAGACACCAAGGGCTGGGGTGGGGTTCTTGGTGGGGCTGGGAGGAAGATGGGGGGTGGGTTGCGGATGGGGGTCCTGGCCAGCCAGACACTGAGGGCTGGGGTGGGGTCCTTGGTGGGGCTGGGAGGAAGATGGGGGGGGGTGGGTTGCGGATGGGGGTCCTGGCCAGCCAGACACCGAGGGCTGGGGTGGGGTTCTTGGTGGGGCTGGGAGGAAGATGGGGGGTGGGTTCCGGATGGGGGTCCTGGCCAGCCAGACACCAAGGGCTGGGGTGGGGTCATGGGGAACCAGCTATTGGACAAAGAAATGTTCTACGTCTGGGGTGGGACTGGGATGGGATATAGGGGGGCTGGGGCATTGGGGGGGCAGGATGCTCTGAGATGTTGGGGGGCGTATGGGGAATGGGGGGGTGCTGTGTGACAGGTGGTGGTGGTGAGGACGGGGGTGCCCGCCGATGTGGGGTGCCCAGGAGGGGAGCACATAGGGGAGGGATGGGGCAGGAGGGCGGCGGGGTGAGGCTGTGGGGCCAGGAGTACCCAGGGGGTGAGTCTTGGGGAGGGGGCACCGGCATTATCCAGGGGGTTTGGGGCAGGAGGGGAGGGAGTTGGGGTACACCCAGAGGCGGAGAAATACAGCAGCGGGGTGGGGTCGGGGGGCTGGCTAGGGGAGCGGTGAGTCCCCTGACCCCCCCCCCTTGTTGCCCCATAGATCCGCATCGACAAGCTGGTGGACAAGTGGTCTGGCTCCATTGAAATCGGGGTGACGACCCACAACCCCAACAGCCTGGAGTACCCCGCAACCATGACCAACCTGCGCTCTGGTACCTGCCTGTGGGGGCGGGGGGAGGCCAGGACTCCTGGGTTCTCTCCTTGGTTCTAGGGGAGGAGTGGGGGGCTGTTGGTTAGAACTGGGGGAAGGCTGGGAGCCAGGACTCCTGGGTTCTCTCCTGGCTTGGGGTGGGGCGGGTCTGTGGGTTAGCGCCAGGATGCCTGGGTTCTATCCCCTTCTCGGGGAGGGGCAGGTCCCTATGTCGTTTTGTGCCTCAGTTTCCCCCTCCTGCACGCCTGTGCAGCTCTTTTGATGGCTGAATTTGGGGGGAAGAAGGAGCTGAATAGGCGGGGGGGGGGTTTCCCTGGGGTGCGGGTCCCCGTAGCTGATTGGCTGACAGGAGGCCCCCCCTACACACACCCCAGGCACGATCATGATGAGCGGCTGCGGGATCCTGACCAACGGTAAAGGGACGCGGCGGGAATACTGCGAATTCAGCCTGGACGAGCTGCAGGTGAGAGCCCCCCTGTGACTGATCCCCCTGTCCCCCCAAACCCTCCTAGCTACCCCACTGCGGGTGAGCCCCCCATAGCCGCCCCCTGCGGGCGCCCCGAAACCCCATTGCCAGCCCCCTGAGGGTGAGGGGGTTGCCATACACGTGCACCCCTCGTGCGAACCAAGCTTCCCCAAACTCAGTCCCCTGTACCCCTGCACCTCCCTCATCCTCCTGTACCCCCATCATCCCCCCTCTGCCTCTGCCCTCACCCCCTCATTGGGTTCCTCGGCTGCAGCTCCCCCTAACTGCCCCCTCTTGTCCCCACAGGAGGGAGATCACATTGGCCTGACCCGGAAATCCAACAACGCTCTGCACTTCTACATCAACGGCATTGACCAAGGTAGGGGGCGGAGCGAGGGGCTTAGCAGGGGGCGCTCTCCCCTGGCAGGCAGGGTTTACTCTGGTGCTGTTATAACTGGCCGCCCCGCCCCAGAGGTGGGCGCATCTCAGCGCCAGGCGAGGGGGCCCTGGGTAACCGGCCGCCCCGCCCCAGAGGTGGCTGCATCTCGGCACCGGGCGAGGGGTCCTTGGATAACCGGCCGCCCTGCCCCAGAGGTGGCTACATCTCAGCGCCGGGCGAGGGGTCCCTGGGTAACGGGCCGCCCCGCCTCAGAGGTGGCTGCATCTCAGCGCCGGGCGAGGGGTCCCTGGGTAACTGGCCGCCCCGCCTCAGAGGTGGCTGCATCTCAGCGCCGGGCGAGGGGTCCCTGGGTAACCGGCCGCCCCGCCTCAGAGGTGGCTGCATCTCAGCGCCGGGCGAGGGGTCCCTGGGTAACCGGCCGCCCCGCCCCAGAGGTGGCTGCATCTCAGCGCCGGGCGAGGGGTCCCTGGGTAACCGGCCGCCCCGCCCCAGAGGTGGGCGCATCTCCTCGCCAGGCGAGGGGGCCCTGGGTAACAGGCCGCCCCGCCCCAGAGGTGGGCGCATCTCAGCGCCAGGCGAGGAGACCCTGGGTAAACGGTTGCCCTGCCCCAGAGGTGGCTGCATCTCAGCGCTGGGTGAGGGGTCCCTATGTAACCAGCTGCTCCGCCCCAGAGGTGGCTGCATCTCAGCGCCAGGCGAGGGGTCCCTGGGTAACCGGCTGCCCTGCCCCAGAGGTGGCTGCATCTCAGCGCCGGGCGAGGGGTCCCTGGGTAACTGGCCGCCCCGCCCCAGAGGTGGGCGCATCTCAGCGCCGGGCGAGGGGTCCCTGGGTAACCGGCTGCCCTGCCCCAGAAGTGGATGCATGGTGTGTGATTCTCCCCCTCCCTGCCCCAGGCGTGGCTACCACCCTGACCCCGCTGGTGGTGTATGGCGTGGTGGATCTCTACGGCATGGCGGTGAAGGTCACCATCGTCCACAACCACAACCACAGCGACCGGCTGCGGCGGAACAACGCCATCATGCGGGCCCTCTCCCCGGACGTGGGGCGCCGCGCCCTCGAGGCCGGTGGGGTGGGTGAACCCGAGCCGGAGCGCCTGCTTTTCCACGCCAACTGCGGCCAGAAGGCAGCCATCATCAACGACGGGCGCACGGCCCTCCGCCCGCAGTGAGTGGCAGCCTGCCCCCGCCAGGGCCTGGGGCCATCACGTATCCTGTATCTCAGCACCGGGCGAGGGGTCCCTGGGTAACCAGCTGCCTCGCCCCAGAGGTGGCTGCATCTCAGCGCTGGGCGAGGGGTCCCTGGGTAACCAGCTGCCTTGCCCCAGAGGTGGCTGCATCTCAGCGCTGGGCGAGGGGTCCCTGGGTAACCAGCTGCCTTGCCCCAGAGGTGGCTGCATCTCAGCACCGAGTGAGGGGTCCCTGGGTAACCGGCTGCCCCGCCCCAGAGGTGGCCGCATCTCAGCACTGGGCGAGGGGTCCCTTGGTAACCGGCTGCCCCGCCCCAGAGGTGGCCGCATCTCGGCGCAGGGTGAGGGGTCCCTGGGTAACCAGCCGCCCCACCCCAGAGGTGGCTGCATGTCAGCGCCGGATCAGCGGTCCCTGGGTAACTAGCTGCCCCGCCCCAGAGGTGGCTGCATCTCAGCACTGGGCGAGGAGTCCCTTGGTAACCGGCTGCCCCGCCCCAGAGGTGGCTGCATCTCGGCACGGGGCAAGGGGTCCCTAGGTAACTGGCCGCCCCGCCCCAGAAGTGGCCGCATCTTGGCGCCTGAGTCGGTGGCTCGTGTCCGAGCTAACCTGTCTCTCTTCCCTAGCGCCACGGACGACTTCAACCATGGGGTCGTCCTTAGCAACCGGGCCCTGCGTAACAACGAGGTCTTCCAGGTGCGGATCGACAAGATGGTGGACAAGTGGGCAGGTTCCATCGAGATCGGGGTGACCACGCACAACCCCACCTACCTGCAGCTGCCCTCCACCATGACCAACCTGCGCTCAGGTCCGGACCCGGGCGCCCCACGAGGGCAGGGGGGGGATAATACCTGGCGGCTGGCTCTGGCTCCATCCCCACCCTGCCTCCAGCATGTGGCCAGCTCCCTTTGGGAGAGTTCTGGCCCCCAATTGCCCCCCAAGTGGGGCTGGCAGCCGTGCCCTGCAGCGGGTAGTTCCCAGGGTTAACTGCCAGCTGGGGGTGCTGGCAGCTGGTAGTTCCGGGATAATTTGTGGCTGGAGCAGGAGCTGGGAGCCATGCCCTGCGGTGGGTAGTTCCCCGGGTTAACTGCTGCCCAGAGGGCTGGTGGCTGCACCCTATGGCGGGTAGTTCCCTGGGTTAAGCTTTCCCCGGGTGGACTAGTACCTGTCCTGTGGCGGGTAGTTCCCCGGGTTAATTGCCAGCTGGGGGTGCTGGCAGCTGGTAGTTCCTGGGATAATTGGTGAGTGGAGTGAGAGTTGGCAGCCATGGCGTGGGGCAGGTAGTTCCCCGGGTTAAACTCTCCCTGGGCGGACTAGTACCTGTCCTGTGGCGGGTAGTTCCCCAGGTTAACCTTTCCCCGGGTTAACCTCTCTCCAGAACCGACTGGTGGGTAGTTCCTTGGGTTATTGCCAGCTGGGGGTGCTGGCAAGCTGGTAGTTTCTGGGATAATTCGTGGCTGAAGCAGGAGCTGGCCGCTGTGCCCTGCAGTGGGTAGTTCCCTGGGTTAACTGCTGCCCAGAGGGCTGGTGGCTGCACCCTGTGGCTGGTAGTTCCCTGGGCTAAGCTCTCCCCCGGTGGAGTAGTACCTGTCCTGTGGCAGGTAGTTCCCCGGGTTAACCTTTCCGCGAGTTAATCTCTCCCCAGGGCAGACGGATGGGTAGTTCCCCGGGTTAACTGATGCCTGCGGGGGCGGGTTTAGTGGTCATGCCTCATAGGCTGCTGATGACCCCACGCGGCTGAGCTGGTCCCCGGGTCCTGCGGCAGGCAGTTCCGCAGGTTAACGGCGAGCTGAGTGACTGGGCCGGGCACCGCTGGTGACCCCCCCCTCGTCCCCTCTCCTCCAGGCACCTGGATGATGACGGGCAACGGGGTTATGCACAACGGCACCACCATCCTGGATGAATACGGGCACAACCTGGATCGGCTCAAGGTGAGTTGGGTGCCGGGGGGGGCAGCCCGTCCCCCCCACACACTGCAGGGCAGTGCCCTCACCCCCTCTGCTGCCCCCCTCCCCCCAGGCGGGCGACACGGTGGGCGTGGTTCGCAAAGAGGACGGCACGCTGCATTTCTTCGTCAACGGGGTGGCGCAGGGGCCGGCCGCCTGGAACGTACCACCCAACGTCTACGCCGTGGTGGATCTGTACGGGCAGGCGGCGCAGGCCACCATCCTCGACGACACAGGTGAGCCGGGTGGGGCCTGGCGTGGGGCTGGGGGATAGCGGGGGGGGGCGGTCGCAGGGACGTGTCTTGCTCCCGGAGGGGCTGGCATCTAGGTAGGGGGGACAGGACCATGTCTTGGTGCCTGGGGGACCTGGGATATGGGGGGGGGGGATAGGATGGGACCATGTCTCAGTGCTGGGGTATTCTGGGGGGCTGAGATACGGGGCAGGGATGGGACGGCGCCATGTCTTGGTGCTGGGGGGGCTGGGATATGGGGCGGGGACAGGATAGGACCATGTCTCAGTGCTTGAGGCTCCCAGGGCTGGGACAGAACTCCGGGTGCAACGGGGATGGGGCCATGTCTCGGTGCTGGGGGGCTGGGATATGGGGGGGGAATGGGACGGGGCCACGTCTTGGTGGGGGTCCCAGGGCTGGCATAGAATTGGGGGTGGGAGGGGGAGGGGGACGAGGCCATGTCTGGGTGCTGGGGGTCCCAGGGCTGGGATATATCAGAGTGGGGGCCATGTCTTGGTGCTGGGGGGCCCTAGGGTTTGGGATATTGGGGGCGGGGGCCGTGTCTCAGTGAGGGGTGGGTCCCAGGGCTGGGATAGAAGTGGGAGGGGGATGGGGCCTTGTCTCGATGCTGGGGGATCCTGGGGGGCTGGGATATACCTGGCGGGGGGACCCTGTCTCTTGGTGCCCAGGGGGGTGTCCCGGGGGCTGGGCTACAGCCGAGGGGCGGGGCCCGTGCACCCCAGGAACACCCCCCCTCCCTCGCTTCCCCCCCCAGATCTCCTCCCGCTGCCCGACGACCTGTCGGAGGGCAACCACCAGCTGTCGCCCAGCAGCCCCTCGTCCACGGCCTCGGTGAGTGACCTGCGTTTCCACCAGCTGCACGGCGCCAACGCGGTGATCACCAACGGCGGGCGCACGGCGCTGCGCCAAAACTGCCGCAGCGAGTTCAACGACGCCATCGTCATCTCCAACCGGTTGGTGTGTGTGGCACTGCGCCCGCCCCCCCTGTGCTGCCCCCCCGGCCTGCCCCCTCCCTGGGCTTCATGGCTCTCCCCTCTCCCCACGCAGGGCCCTCCGGGACGGAGAACTCTTCGAGATCGTCATCCAGAAGATGGTGGATCGCTGGTCCGGCTCGATAGAGGCGGGTGAGAGACAGGGGGGCCCCCACTTCCTTGGTGTAATTCCCCACCCACTGGGAGAGCGCCGCTGGGGGACGGCGGTCGGTTTCACTTCCTGTCCCATCTCGGCGCCGGATGAGGGGTCCCTGGGGAACCAGACGCCCCACGCCCCAGAGGTGGGCACTTCTCCGTGCCGGGTGAGGGATCCCTGGGTAACTGGCCGCCCCGCCCCAGAGGTGGCTGCATCTCAGCACCGGGCAAATCGCACTGAGACCTGGTGACTCACCTGGATAACGGAGTGGCAAGTCTATTTTCCGAATTCGTGGCTGCCCCCGAGCCGGGAGGGGTCGCCACTGCTTCCGGGGGCCGGATCAGAAGTCGAACTGACTGTGCCAAATTTTTCTGACCTCGCCAACTTGAAATTCAGTGAAGACCAGCCGCCCGGCCCCCACTTAGGAAGGGAAAATCAATGGGGGGCTAACCAATGGGGGGCTCGTATGGCCGAAACGTCGCTCAGGGTGGGTTGCAGGGCAGAGCCCGTTCCGCGGTGTGTTATCTAGGGCGGGAGGGGTGCAGGAGGCCCGGGCGGACCCCTCCCTGCCCCTTCCAGCCCCTCACGGCTCGGATTCCCTCCGGCAGGGGTCACGGCCATCCGGCCCGAAGACCTGGAGTTCCCCAACACCATGACGGACATTGACTACGACACCTGGATGCTTAGGTGAGTGAGGCCATGTCTACATCTAAAGTTTTGCAGCGCTGGTTGTTACAGCTGTATTAGTACAGCTGTATAGGGCCAGCGCTGCAGAGTGGCCACACTTACAGCAACCAGCGCTGCAAGTGGTGTTAGATGTGGCCACACTGCAGCGCTGTTGGGCGGCTTCAAGGGGGGTTCCGGGAACGCGAGAGCAAACCGGGAAAGGAGACCCGCTTCGCCGCGGTTTGCTCTCGCGTTCCCGGAGCCACCCAGCAAACCGCAGGGAAGGAGACCTGCTTGCTCTGGGCTCCGGGAACGAGAGAGCAAACCGGGAAAGGAGACCCGCTTCGCCGCGGTTTGCTCTCTCGTTCCCGGAGCCACCCAGCAAACCGCAGGGAAGGAGATCTGCTTGCTCTGGGCTCCGGGAACGAGAGAGCAAACCGGGAAAGGAGACCCGCTTCGCCGCGGTTTGCTCTCGCGTTCCCGGAGCCACCCAGCAAACCGCAGGGAAGGAGACCTGCTTGCTCTGGGCTCCGGGAACGAGAGAGCAAACCGGGAAAGGAGACCCGCTTCGCCGCGGTTTGCTCTCGCGTTCCCGGAGCCACCCAGCAAACCGCAGGGAAGGAGACCTGCTTGCTCTGGGCTCCGGGAACGAGAGAGCAAACCGGGAAAGGAGACCAGCTTGATTACCAGAGGCTTCCTCCTTCCACGGAGGTCAAGAAAAGCGCTGGTAAGTGTCTACATTGGATTACCAGCGCTGGATCACCAGCGCTGGATCCTCTACACCCGAGACAAAACGGGAGTACGGCCAGCGCTGCAAACAGGGAGTTGCAGCGCTGGTGGTGCCCTGCAGATGTGTACACCTTCAAAGTTGCAGCGCTGTAACTCCCTCACCAGCGCTGCAACTTTCTGATGTAGACAAGCCCTGAGTGTGTGTGTGTTGGGGGGGGGGGGATTTGTGTGTGTGTGTGTGTGTGTGTGTGTGTGTGTGTGTGTCGGGGGGGTCTCAGGTGAGTTTCCGGGGGCTCAGCCACAGGAGAGGCAAGGCCGTGTCTTGGGGTGGGGAGCTGGGATATGGGGGGGGGGGACCTCTCGCTTGGGTTCCTGTGGGGGGGTGGGACTGTGTCTCCTTGTGACCCCTCCCTTCCCGCCCCCCCGCAGCGGCACAGCCATCATGCAGGACGGCAACACCATGCGCAACAACTACGGCTGCGACCTGGACTCGCTGACCACGGGATCCCGCATCGGCATGATGCGCACGGCCAAGGGGGACCTGCACTACTTCATCAACGGCGTGGACCAGGGCGTGGCCTGCTCCGGCCTGCCCCCCGCCAAGGGTGAGCCGCCCCACCCCAGCCCCCCACCCCCTACGGACACGCCTCTTGGTCTGATCCGGCCCGCTGTGTCCCCCACCCCCTACGGACACGCCTCTTGGTCTGATCCGGCCCGCTGTGTCCCCCACCCCCTACGGACACGCCTCTTGGTCTGATCCGGCCCGCTGTGTCCCCCACCCCCTACGGACACGCCTCTTGGTCTGATCCGGCCCGCTGTGTCACCCTCCCCCCCCACGGACACGCCTCTTGGTCTGATCTGGCCCGCTGTGCCCCGCCCCCCATGGACACACCTCTTGGTCTCATCCGGCCCGCTGTGTGTCCCCCCCCCCACGGACACGCCTGTTGGTCTGATCCGGCCCGCTGTGTCTCTTCCCCCGCCCCCCCAGCAATGAGCCTCTTGGTCTGATCCGGCCTGCTGTGTCCCCCCCCCCACGGACACACCTCTTGGTCTGATCTGGCCAGCTGTGTTCCCCTTCCCCCCCTCCCCCCCCAGCAATGGGCCTCTTGGTCTGATCTGGCCTGCTGTGTCCCCCCTTCACAGACAGGCCCAATGGTCTGATCCAGCCCACTGTGTCCCCCCCTCCCCCCCCAGCAATGGGCCTCTTGGTCTGATCTGGCCTGGTGTGTCCCCCCCTCACAGACAGGCCCAATGGTCTGATCCAGCCCACTATGTCCCCCCCCACAGACGGGCCCATTTGTCTGATCCAGCCCAGCGTGTTCCCCCCACAGATGGGCCCATTGGTCTCATCTGGCCCAGTGTGTTTAGGGTGACCAGATGTTAAGGGGAAAATATCAGGACTGCTGGGGGGGGCCCTTTTTTTAACATTCTCCCGTCTGGGAGTTCGGCGAAGAGCCCTGCGGTCGTGGATGGTCTTTGCCGGTTTTTCGGCGGCAGGTAATAAACCTTGCTGCCGAAGACAGAAGCCGCCGAAGGCCGTCCGTGACCGAAGGGCTCTCCGCCGAATTGCTGCCAAAGACCAGGAAACAAAATATCAGGATCAGTGGCTTCCTGACCGTACTCTGGTCGGGACATGGGACAAACTCCTCAAAATCGATACAGTCCCGATTTTATCGGGACGTCTGGTCACCCTAAGCGTGTATTTCCCCCCTCCTCCTGCACAGGTCCATTGGTCTGATCCAGCCTGGCACGTTCCCTCTGCAGCGTGGGGCCTATTGGTCTGATCCGGCCTTCTGTGTTTTTGTCCCCCCATGGATGGGCCTATTGGTCTGATCCGGCCTAGTGTGTTCCCCCATGCATGGGATCATTGGACTGATCTGGCCGGCCGGGGTGGGGGTGGGGGATATACTGGGCTGGATGGGCCCATTGGTCGCGGGGGGGGGAGGGACTGGATGGGGCCATTGGGCTGATCCAGGGTGGGAGGATATATGGGCTGGATGGGCCCATTGATCTGCGTGGGGGGACCTGGATGGGCCCATTGGGCTTGTGGTGGGGGAGATATACTGATGTGGGTGGGCTCACTGGAAGGGGGGTGGAAATGTACCAGACTGGATGAATCCATTGGACTGATGGGGACAGGGGGGTAATAGTCTAGCTGGGTGTTATGGCAGCTGCGGCCTGGTTAACCCTTTGCTCCCCTCCCCCGGTGGCGCGGCACAGAGGTGTATGCCGTGGTGGATCTCTACGGCCAGTGCGTCCAGGTGTCCATCACCAGCGCCACGGGCCCCATGGACAACAGCCTGTCGACCAGCAATGTCACCGAGAAATCCTTCCCCATCCACTCGCCAGGTGAGAGCCCCGCCCCAGAGCTGGCTGCATCGCTGTGCTGACTTCGGGGGCCCCTCTGTTGGTAGCAGCCCCACCCGGCCTGCTAGGGAGAGCGCCCTCTGCTGAGCCCCTGCCCCACAGCGCCTCCTTTGTGCCCCATGGGGCCAGCCCTGCCTGCCAGGGGAGAGCACCCCCTGCTGAGCCCCCACCCTGCTCCCTGCCCCACAGCGCCCCTAGCGCCGCCCTGCCTGCCGGGGGAGAGCCCCCACTGGCGTCCCACCAATTGTTGATGGCCACGTCTTCCCCCAGTGCCGGGCGTGGCTCACCGCTTCCACAGCAGCTGCGGGAAGAACGTGGCCTTCCAGGACGACGGGTGCCGGGCCGTGCGCGTGACTGGCTACAGCCACGGCATCGTCTTCAGCATGAAGGAGCTGAAGGCCGACGAGGTGTTTGAGGTGAGTCGTCCCCCCCCCCGCCAGGCTGGGGTATTTGCTGCTGGGGTGGGGTGGGGGAGGTCTCGCCCCCCTGCCACCCCATCAGAGTGGATGGAGCCTGGCCCCAGCTAGATCGCTGCTCCCAGCCCCCATCACCGGGGCGGGGGGGGTGAGTCTGAGCTAAGGTGGCTGGTACAGCCGGTGCCTTCATCCTGGGGACAGTAGGGGGAGCTGTGCCCAGCCTGGCTCTGGGGTGGGGCCCACACTCATGTTCCCACCCCCCTTGCTCAGTGACCCCTGACCCTTGGAGCCGATCCTGCCCAACGTCGCTTGGTGACCTCTGACCCTTGGAGCCGGATTTTCTCCCTTCCCCACCATTGATTCGTGACCTCTGACCCTTGGAGCCACACTCCCCATCCCCTGCCATTGCTCAGTGACCTCTGACCTTAGGGCTGGATCCCGCCCCCCCCCCATGCTCGCCCCCCCCAGGTGAAGATCGAGGAGCTGGACGAGAAATGGTCAGGCTCCTTCCACGTGGGGCTGACCACGCTGCTGCCCTCCGAGGTGCCCTACGCGGCCACGGGGCTGCCGGCCTCCCTGCCGGAGCTGCACTCCAAGGCCACCTGGCTGGTGGCCGGCTCCGAGGTGCGGCGCAACGGCCAGCTGCAGAAGCAGAACTACGGCTGCTCGCTGGAGAGGCTGGGGGTGAGTTGCGCCGGGGGCGGGGGAGCTGTGGGGCTGGGCGGGCCGGGGCCGGGGGGGGGGGATCGGAGGGGAAATGCAGGGCTGCAGAGGCCCACTGGGGGGAGAGATGTGGAGCTGGAGGGGCCCAGTGATCTGGTCTGGTCCCTGTGGGGGGTAGTGGACAGAGGGCGGGGGGGGCAGCAGTCTGGTCTCAGGGTTGGGGGAGTGGGGATGTGTGTCGGGGGATGGGCAGGGACTTGGGGGGCCCAGCGGTATGGTCCTGGGGGTAGGGGGGGAAGGGGCAGGGGGTTTAGGGATGGGAGGCCCTGTGGTCTGATCCTGTGTTGGGGGGGGGGGGAAGAGTGGTCTGGTCCCCGGGGACAGGGAGTGGGCAAGGGGCATGGGGTTGGGGGGCCCAGTGGTCTGGTCCTTCGGGGGTGGGGTGGCAGGAGTGGGCAGAGGAGGGCCCAGAGATCTGGTTCGAGGTGGGGGCGAGGGGATGGGGGGGTCCGGCGCTCTGATCCCGAGGTGGTGGCGGGAGTGGGCAGGGGGCTGGGGGCAGAAATCTGGTGTGGGGGGAGGGGAGTGGGCAGGGGTGTGGGAATGGGGGGCCCAGTGGTCTGGTCTGGGGGGAGGGGAGTGGGCAGGGGGTGTGGGAATGGGGGGCCCAGTGGTCTGGTCTGGGGGGAGGGGAGTGGGCAGGGGGTGTGGGAATGGGGGGCCCAGTGGTCTGGTCTGGGGGGAGGGGAGTGGGCAGGGGGCGTGGGTTTTGGGGGGCCCAGCGGTCTGGTGGGGGGGGGAGTGGACAGGGGGTGTGGAGATGGGGGGGCCCAGCGGTCTGGTCTTGCAAGGGGGAGTGGGCAGGGAGCGTGGGTTATGGGGGACCAGCGGTCTGGTCTTGCAGAGGGGAGTGGGCAGGGGGTGTGGGTTATGGGGGGCCCAGCGGCCTGGTCTGGGGGGGGGAGTGGGCAGGGGGCATGGGTTATGGGGGCCCAGCGATCTGGTCTTGCGGGGGGGAGTGGGCAGGGGGCGTGGGTTATGGGGGGCCCAGCGGTCTAGTCTGAGGGGGGAGTGGGCGGGGGGCGTGGGTTATGGGGGGCCCAGCGGTCTGGTCTGGAGGGGGGAGTGAGCAGGGGGCATGGGAATGGGGGGCCTAGCAGTCTGGCCTGGGGGGTGGGCAGGGGGCATGAGAATGGGCGGCCCAGTGGTCTGATCCTGGGGGGTGGGGAGGAGTGGGCAGGAGTTGTGGGACCATGGCTGTGACCCAGGCCCCCCCTCCCGGCAGGTGGGGAACCGCGTGGGGGTGAAGCGCTGCGCGGACGACACCATGCACATCCTGGTGGACGGCGAGGACATGGGGCCGGCCACCACCGGCGTGGCCAAGGTAAATCCTTGCTGGGACCCCCAACTGCCCAATGGTGCTGGGGGGCAGAGCCCATGTGAGCCCCGCTGGGTAGGGGTCGGAGCCTCCCCCCTTCCAGGCCCCCACCCCAGCAGCCAGCGTCCCCCAAGGGGGCTGCCTTTTGTGGGGACATCTGATGTCATGGGCTTCAGTCCGCCTCTTCCTGTCAGGGGTGGGTAGTGATGTCATGGGTGTCGGTCTGCCCTTTGATGATGTCATCGGGGGGAATAGGTCCCACCTTTTCCTGTCTGGGAGCAGATGTGATGTGATGTCATGCAAGGGTTAGGGCCCGCCTCTTCCTGTTTGGGGGGCATATGATGTGATGTCGCAGGAAATCGCTGCCCCGTGAGCTCCCAGAGTGCCCCCCATCACTTCCTCCCCACAACAGGACGTCTCTGTCCCTGCCGTGTCCAGTGCTGAGGGGCTCTACCTCGCTGGAGTGTGGGATGAACCCAACAATCCCCCCGCTCTAACCACTAGACCCCACTCCCCTCCCAGAGCCGGGGAGAGAACCCAGGAGTCCTGGCTCCCAGCCCCCCCTGCTCTAACCCACCAGCCTCCCCTCTTCCCCCATGTCCTGTGTCCTCAGAACGTCTACGTGGTGCTGGATCTGTACGGACGCGTCACCGCAGTCTCCATTGTCAGCTCCACGGTGCTGGAGGAGTCGGACGGCACCAAGCCCCCGTCAGTCGCCTCTGAGACGTACAGCGAGGAAGAGGAGGAGGAGGAGCCCACACCTGTGAGTGCTGGGAGACGGGAAATTCGCCCCTTTGCCTTGAGGGGGCGCCAGCCCTGCTCCAGCCTTACGGTGGGAAGAGTAGGAGATGCTGCCTGTCCCCTCTAGGGGGCGCCAGCTCCCCTCCGGCCCCAGGGCGGGGACTGGCTGGCTCAGGGGGGTGGGGAATGGGGCAGGGGCCTGTCCCTTCTAGGGGGCGCTGGCTCAAGCTGGTGAGTGACCCCCTTCCTCTCCCCTTGGCTGCAGTGTGAGAACGAGGCCCCCGTGCCGCCGGCCGCCATGGAGTTCCTGGAGAACCACGGCAAGAACATCCTGCTGTCCAACGGCAACCTGACGGCCACCCGCGTGGCCAGCTACAACCAGGGCATCGTGGTCATCGCCCAGCCCCTGCCCCAGGGCCAGCTGTTCCAGGTGTGGCCCTTGCCCCGCTCCTTCCCCTTGGGGGAGGATGTGATGTCATGATGGAGGTGGCTGTAGGGTCTGCTACTTCCTGTCGGGGGAGGACGTGATGTCATGATGGAGGTGGCTGCAGGGTCTGCTACTTCCTGTCGGGGGAGGACGTGATGTCATGATGGAGGTGGCTGCAGGGTCTGCTACTTCCTGTCAGGGGAGGATGTGATGTCATGATGGAGGTGGCTGCAGGGTCTGCTACTTCCTGTTAGGGGAGGATGTGATGTCATGATGGGTGGGGGAGGTGGCTGTAGGGTCTCCTACTTCTTATCTGGGGAGAATGTGATGTCATTATGGGGGAAGATGTGACATGATAGGGGAGGGAGGAGGGCCTGCTACTTCCTGTCAGGAGAGGATGTGATGTCATGATGGGGGTGGGTGTAGGGCTTGCTACTTCCTGTCGAGGAAGGATATGTTATGATGCGAGCAAGTGTAGGGCCTGCTACTTCCTGTCGGGGGAGAACGTGATGTCATGATGGAGGTGGCTGCAGGGTCTGCTACTTCCTGTTAGGGGAGGATGTGATGTCATGATGGGTGGGGGAGGTGGCTGTAGGGTCTCCTACTTCTTATCTGGGGAGAATGTGATGTCATTATGGGGGAAGATGTGACATGATAGGGGAGGGAGGAGGGCCTGCTACTTCCTGTCAGGAGAGGATGTGATGTCATGATGGGGGTGGGTGTAGGGCTTGCTACTTCCTGTCGAGGAAGGATATGTTATGATGCGAGCAAGTGTAGGGCCTGCTACTTCCTGTCAGGGGAGGATGTGATGTCATGATGGAGGTGGCTATGGGGTCTGCTACTTCCTGTTAGGGGAGGATGTGATGTCGTGATAGGGAGGATGTTGGTCCTGCTCCTGTCTGTCTAGGGCGTGTGTGATGTCATGATGGGGATGTGACCTCACAGAGGGTGGCAACATTCAGGGCCGCATGGGAGGTGGGTCCCGGTGGCTTCTGACATCACTTCCTCTCCAATGGCATCATGGTTGTTCTCCCACTCGTTCCCCCTTTCCCAGGTTCAGATCGACTTCCTGAACCCCCAGTGGACGTCGTCCCTGTCCCTGGGCGTCATCGGCACCTCGCCCGAGCGCCTCAACTTCCCCGCCACGGCCTGCTCCCTCAAGCGCTCCGCCTGGCTGCTGCAGCGCGACTCCGTCTTCCACAACTCGCTCAAGGTGGGGATGGGCCCGGGGCCCCACTGTGCCCTCTAGGGGGCGCCAGCTCCCACCCGGCCCCAGGGCAGGGACTGGCTGGCTCAGGGGGGCAGGGAATGGGGCAGGGGCCTGTCCCCTCTAGGGGGCGCCAGCTCCCACCCGGCCCCAGGACAGGGACTGGCTGGTTCAGGGGGGTGGGGAATGGGTCCTGGGGCTCACTATGGTCCCACCCCGCAGATCTGTGAGAACTACGGGCCCAATCTGGACACGTGCCCTGAGGGGACGGTGCTGGGCCTGCTGGTGGACTCGAGCAGTTGCCTGCACCTCTACGTCAACGGCATGGACCAGGGGGTGGCCGCCCAGGACATCCCCAGTCCCTGCTACGTCCTCGTCGACCTCTACGGGCAGTGCGAGCAGGTGAGCCCCACCCCCGGAGGGGGGACAACCCAGCCCCCCTGCTCTAACCGCTAGTCCCCACTCCCCTCCCAGAGCCGGGGAGAGAACCCAGGAGTCCTGGCTCCCAGCTCCACCTGCTCTAACCACTAGCCCCCACTCCCCTCCCAGAACCGGGGGGAGAACCCTGGCACCCACTCCCCCCCACTCCCCAACCAGTGCATTTGTCCCCCCAGGTTACCATAGTAACGAACGACACCCCAGCGCTGGGAGGAGAGAGCACAGACTCCCACGCCCAGGGGGACATGGAGAAGGCAGACATGGTGGATGGTGAGTGATGGAGCTTGGCTGCCCTCTGCTGGGTGGGGGGCAGGATCTGCCCCGGTGAGGGAGTGGGGCTGGGGCTGGGCCCTCCCCTCTGCGCCTCTAGGGTGTGTGTGGGGCGGGGCTGGCTACCCTCTTTCTCTGTTGCAGGCATTAAAGAGAGCGTGTGCTGGACGCCCCCCGTGGACATGAACACCATGAAGACCTGCGAGTACCACGCCCTCTGCGCCCGCTTCAAGGACCTCCTGCTGCTGCCAGGTGAGCCGGGACCCGCCTCTACGTGGGCATCGGGGTGGGGGGCACCCCGCTTCTCATGAACCCGCCCTAGATGGTGCCATGTTAGTGACCGAACAGGGCCGGCTGGTTTGGAACGTGTGCGTGAGGGGGAGCTGGATGGTGGACGTTGTCATTAGGGTTCAGAGTTAACACCCAATTTCTCAGGCTTGGGACAGCTCTCCTCCCCCCCCAACACCTGACTCGCCCCCCCCTTCCCTCCCAGACGACTACTTTGTGGAAGATCCTAAATTCAGCCTCTGCTACTGCGAGTCGTGCCACAAGCTGCGGGGGGACGAGGCCTATTACAAGCGGGGGGACCCCCCCCGGGACTACGCCTTGCCCTTCGGCTGGTGCCGTTTCAACCTCAGGTACCCGGCCGGGCGGGAGGGGGATCGGACTGGAAGGGGGGAGGCTGGGGTGGGGCGGTGTCTAGCTGGGAATGGACTGCACGGGGGGGTTGTGGGGGGGGTTCCTGGCTCTGATACCCTCTCCCTCCCCCCTGACAGGGTGAACCCCCAGCTGGAGGTGGCCATCACCTGTAAGAAGTGGCACATGGCTTATCACGGCACCAGCGTGGGTGCCGTCCGGAGGATGCTGGACCAAGGGGAGCTGGGAGCAGGTAGGAGGGACCTGGCACCGAGCCTGTTGCGCCCCTCCCGGCCCCCCTGCTCTGACCCACCAGCCCCACTCCCCTCCCAGAGCCGGGCAGAGAACCCAGGAGTCCTGGCTCCCAGCCCCCCTGCCCTAACCACCAGCCCCCACTCCCGTCCCGGAGCCGGGGAGAGAACCCAGGAGTCCTGGCTCCCAGCCCCCCTGCTCTAACCCACCAGACCCCACTCCCTTCCCAGAGTCAGGGAGAGAACCCAGGAGTCCTGGCTCCCAGCCCCCCAGCTCTTATGACCTGGCCCTGGCCAATGGGTTCCAAGCCCCAGATTCCTCCCACTGGGGTAGGGGGGCAGTGCTTAGGGGTGGGGCCTGGGGTGGGGGGGGCGCAGATCGGGGCTCACTGACTGGCTGTCCCGTTCCCACCCCCCCCCAGGCAGCACGTCCATCCTGAGCTGCCGGCCTGCCAAGGCGGACCCCCAGGGCGGGGGCTACCACGAGCCGGAGAACAGCTCCCCCGGCCGGGGGGCTGAGCCCCACCGCGTCCTGCTCTCGCCCACCCTGCGCTACGCCGGCCTGGAGGCCTTCGCCACCAAAGTGCAGTGAGTGCTGCCCGCCACTGGGGGGGCGGGGGGGCAGCGAGTTGGGGGGCAGCAGTGGGTCCCTGACCCCTTCTCTCTTTTCCCTCTGGACAGATTCCGGGACCCCAAGTCTCAGCGGCAGCACGGGGCGCAGGTGGCCTTCCAAGTGTGCGTGCGCCCCGGCTCCTACAAGCCGGGCCCCCCCTCGGCCGGCGCCCCTGACCCCCCGGACCCCCGTTTCAGCCCCGCTGAGCTCGAGTGGGTCACCAAGGAGAAGGGGGCCACCGTCCTCTATGGCCTGCTGGTGCGTGTCGAGTGACCCCCCCCATATGGACCAGCAGAGGGCGCCGGATGCTGTGGGGGGGGCTTCTAGCTGTGTGAACCCCCCCCCCCCCCCGATTCCAGAGGACGACTGTATTTCTGAGGGGTGTCTTTGCGCCCCCTCTCCAGATGCCCAGCAGAGGGGCATGACACCAGAAGCGGCTGCCATTTTTGGGGAGGGGCATCCCCCCTCCTGTGGCACAGCCTGGGGGGGGAGAATTTGGACAAGATGCAAAGAGTCTGACACTGTTTTAAACCTTGGGGGGAGGCCCCCCCCTACACACAGCTCCGTGTGGTGGCCAGAGCTGTCTTTTGCACATAGAAAATGCTAAGGATTTTGGGGGGGGGGCACCTGTAGCATGCTGGGAGATTTGGGGGAGGGGGATTTATTGAACCACAAAGGACTTAATTTTTTTCGTGGGGGGGTCTACCTCGGCAGGGGAGGGATCCCCTAAACTACTTCAGTTGGCGGGGGGTAGAGAAAGTATACCACCCGCATGATTTCATGTTGGGGGGGGGGGCAGTTTCAGCTGTGACCTAGGTTAGGGTTTTCCATTGAACATTTCAAGGGGGGAGTACTAGATGAATTGGGCGGGGAGGGGGGTTGGACTAGTCCATGGGGAGTTGGGGGGGGAGTTTGTTCAATTACTCCCCCCTCTTGGTGTCTGTTGGGGGGTGCCCCAACCCTGGATTTTAGGGGGGTGAATTTTAGCACTTAGAGCTGCCCCCCTGCTCTGGTTAGGGGGGCTGGAGGGGGGAAATGTCAACTAAGTGACCTTGCCCCCCCGGCTATCACTGTCCGCTACCCCCTTCCCTCCCTACCCCCCCAGCCAGCTCTCCATTCCTTCCCCCAGGGTGCTCTTGTCCCCCAAATCAGCCCTATTTTGTCCCCCCCCCTTATTTATTACCCGTCGGTGGTGTTGAAATGTGAATTTCCTTGGGGGTGGGGATGGCAGGGGGGGCAGCTCCCGCCTCCCCCCCACCCTGTTACTTTTTTTAAGTTTTTATTTAAGCTGCTTTTCCATGTAAGGCTGGGGGAAGGGGGACGCAGAGCCGTGGGGTGGGGTGGAGTTGAATGTGGGGTGTAAGGGGGGGGTTGTTCATGGAGCACACACCCCCCCATTGATAAACTGCCATCCACCCAGTTCAACTGTGTCTGTGTGTGTGTCATACGGGGGGGGGTCCTAGTGCAGAACTGCCTCCTGCTGAGATTTGCCCCCCACTTCTCCCCCCCAGCAGTTACCCCCCCGGCATGCCCTGGCTGGCTCCCTACAGCCCTCGAGGTGACGGTCCCCAGGTGGGGGTCCCCTGGCCCCCCAGGAGATTGGTTCTCCCCCAGCTATGTGGTTGGGGGGGGGTGTCTGAGCTGGGGGGTTCCACCTGCCTCCCCCTGTTCCCCCCCCCCCGCTGGGGTTCGGCCCTTGCCTGGGGTCTGGGAGGGGGGAGCAATGGGGAGCTGCCCCCTGCGGTGGGGGGGGTCCCCCCCGCCCCCAAACAGCAAAGGGCGGGGCCGTTCCCCACCCCCAGCGCCCTGGGCGGGGGGAGGAGTCGGGATCCCACTACTGCCACCACTGGGCAAGGGGCGGAGCCTCGTTCTCAGACGGGCGGGGGGGGGGGGCAGGCGGGCTCCCTGGGAAGCGCGAGGAAGGGGGCGGGGCCGCGCCTCGCTGTCATCCGTCTCGCGCTGGGGCCTCGCTCTGAGCCGGCACCCGGGGGCGGAGTCTCGGCTGGCGGGGCGGGGCCGAGCCTCGCTGTGAGCTGGCTGCAGGGGAAGGGGCGGGGCCCAGCCTCGTTGTCGGGGAGGGGCAGAGGCCGCGCGCCGGCGCGTGCCCCGGAAGCGGAAGCGCGGGGCGGGGGCGGGGCCCGGCGCGCAGCGAAGATGCCGGCGCTGCTGGAGCGGCCCAAGCTCTCCTCGGCCATGGCGCGCGCCCTGCACCGCCACGTCATGGTGGAGCGCGAGCGCAAGCGGCAGGGTGAGCCCCGCCCCTCCGTCTCCCGGCAACGCCGCCCGCCGCCCCTGGGGGCGGGGCCTGAGTCAGCCACGCCCCCACCCGGGACCCCGCCCCCAGGGACCCCCACACCCCTCCCCCACCCGGGGCCCCTCCCCCCTCTGCCCCCAGGGACCCGCCCACCTGGGACCCCCCCACACCCCTCCCCCACTGGGACCCCTCCCCCCTCTGCCCCCAGGGACCCCCCCACACCCCTCCCCCACCCGGGATCCCTCCCCCCTCTGCCCCCTGGGACCCCCTCACTCCCCTCCCCCACCGGGACCCCCTCCCCCCCAGTGCCCCCAGGGACCCCCCCACACCCCTCCCCCACCCGGGACCCCGCCCCCAGGGACCCCCACACCCCTCCCCCACCCAGGGACCCCCCCACCCGGGCCCCCACCCGGGACCCCTCCCCCCTCTGCCCCCTGGGACCCCCCCACCCGGGACCCCTCCCCCCCACTGCCCCCAGGGACCCCCCCGCCCCCACCCAGGACCCCTCCCCCCTCTGCCCCCTGGGACCCCCCACCCAGGACCCCTCCCCCAGGGACCCCCCCACACCCCTCCCCCCTCTGCCCCCAAGGATCCCCACCCGGGACCCCTCCCCCAGGGACCCCCACGTTTCCCCCACCCGGGACCCCCCTCCCCCCATAGTGCTCCCAGGGACCCCTCCACACACCCCTCCCCCAGGAACCCCCCCTACACCTCTCCCCCACCCTGGACCCCCTCCTCCCACCATACTGACCCCAGGGACCCCCCCTCCACCCATAGTGCCCCAGGGATCCCCCCCCAAACTGCTCCCCCACCCAGGACCCCCTCTCCCCATAGTGCCCCTGGGACCCCCAAAACCCCTTCCCCCACCTGGGCCACTCCATACTGCCCCAGGCCCCCCAACTCCCAGCCCTCCCCTCCATCAGGGACCCCGCAGCCCCCCCAATGTCCTATTGCCCCAGGGTACCCCCACCCGGGACCCCCCTCGGCTCCTCCATGCACCGTACTGCCCGAGGGACCCCCCCAGCCCCTTCTATGCTCCCTCATAAACCCTTCCCCCACGGACCCCCCAGCACCCCCACATCCTACTGTCCCCAGGTTACCCCCCAACTCCTCCCCCATCATACTGACCCAGGGACCCCCCCCTAAAACTCCTCCACATGTCCTACTGCCCCCTGCGGCACCCCCCCAACCTCCCCAGTACCTCACAGCCCCCCCCCCGTCCTGCCCCAGGGACCCCCGTGTCCTGATTCCTTCCCCACCCCACGTCCTCCCAAGTACCGGGGAGACGGCCCCCTCGCAGCCCCGAACCACAACACACGGGAGGGGGGGGTGGCCAGTCTCCTCCGCTTTCAGCAGGGGCCCCCGGGGCCGCCCCCCCAAGCCCCCCACCCCCACAGGACCGGTTTAAATCCCCCTTCCAAGCCCGACCTGGGGGCTTGTAACGAACCGGAGGCGCTAACGAGGCCACGGGCCGGAGCGACGTCTTTTCTAATTAAACACAAAAGGGAGGGGGGGTGTTGTAAAGCCTGACGCACACAGACCCCCCCCACGGGCAGCCGTTCGCCCCGGCTTGGCCACAGAGTCGGAACGAAATTTTGCCGCTTTCGTTTCGGAAGGGACCCGTTTGCGACCCACGGGCCGGGGGGGGGGGGGGCGCAGCCTCGGTTTCCCCTTTCCAACGAGGCCCCCGCCTGCCGGGGAGAATGGCTTAGGGGTCGGCGGATGCCAGAACCGGGGGGGGCAAACCCCACACTCGGCCGGGATGGGACGAAAGGGGAGGCCCCTGGTTCGCCTCGAATTCGGTTTCCCTCCGAAGCAGGTTTCTGCTTTTTTCGTCCTTGTTAGTTTCTCCCGCTGGCTCTTAAAATGGGGTTCCCCTCCCGTGCCCCCCACAACCTCTATGGGGCCCCCCCACAGACCCCTCGACGCGTCAAAACTTTTTGCTACTTTCCAGCCCGAATTGGCCCTGTTTTAGGGTGAACCCCCCCCTCTCCCTGCCCCGTTTCGCAGCCCCTCAGGGTGGGTGTTTGCGGGGGGGCTGTGGATCCGATTCCCCCCCTCGGCCCCGGCCTGACCCCGGCTGTGTCCCCGCAGAGGAGGAGGAGGTGGACAAGATGATGGAGCAGAAGATGAAGGAAGAGCAGGAACGACGCCGGAAGAAGGAGATGGAGGAACGCATGTCGCTGGAGGAGACCAAAGAGCAGGTGGCGGGGGCGCCGGTCCCCCCCCCCACCGCCCCCCCCGGTCCTCCTGGGGTGGGGGGTTGTGAGCCGGGCAGGGGAGGGGGGTCTGGGCTCCCCTGGTTCACAGTCCGACATCGGTGATGCCCCAGTTCGCAGCACCATCCCCCCCGTCCCCCCGTGTCGGGGTCCCCAGGCCCTGCCCTTGGAGAGGGGCTCCCCGGATCCCAGCCCCCCAGCAATGGGTCTCCAGGCCCTGTCCTCGGGGAGGGGCTCCCCCAGATCCCAGCCCGCCTCCCCAGCAATGGGTGTCTGAGCCCTGCCCTCGGGGAGGGGCTCCCCAGGATCCCAGCCCCCCCCAGCAATGGGTGTCTGAGCCCTGCCCTCGGGGAGGGGCTCCCCCAGATCCCAGCCCCCCAGCAATGGGTATCCGGGCCCTGCCCTCAGGGAGGGGCTCCCCTGGATCCCAACCCCCCCAGCAATGGGTGTCTGAGCCCTGCTGTCGGGGAGGGGCTCCCCCGGATCCCAGCCCCCCAGCAATGGGTGTCTGAGCCCTGCCGTCGGGGAGGGGCTCCCCAGGATCCCAGCCGCCCCGCAGCAATGGGTGTTTGGGCCCTGCCCTCAGGGAGGGGCTCCCCCGGATCCCAGCCCCCCAGCAATGGGTGTCTGGGCCCTGCCCTCAGGGAGGGGCTCCCCCGGATCCCAGCCTCCCCGCAGCAATGGGTGTTTGGGCCCTGCCCTTGGGGAGGGGCTCCCCCAGATCCCAATCCCCGGCCCTCAGGAATGGGTTTCCAGGTCCTGCCCTCGGGGAGGGGTCCTCCCAGATCCCAGCCCCCCATCTCACGCTGCCCCACTTCCCCCCCCCCCCAGATCTGTAAGCTGGGGGAAAGGCTGCAGGCTTTACAAGAGGAGAAGCATCAGCTTTTCCTGCAGCTGAAGAAGGTGCTGCATGAGGAGGAGAAGCGCCGGCGCAAGGAGCAGAGGTGAGGGGGGAGCAGGGTGGGGGTCCTGTCCAGGCTCGGGGGGGGTGGGGAGGGTCATGTCCAGGCTCAGGGGACCACCAGAGATCGCTGGGATAAAGTGCGAAGTGGGCAGGGGTGGGGAGAGGTGACTGTTAAGCTGGGGAACTCCCTGCTGCAGTGATTTTGCATGGGTGGCAGGGCTGACTTGGGGGGGGAGATGGGGCAGGGGGCCCCATGCCAGCCTCTTCTCTCTCTTCACCCCTACAGCGACTTGACAACGCTGACGGCGGCAGCCTATCAGCAGGGCATGGTCGCGCACGCCGGGACCCACATCCTCAACATGCAGGGTATGGGGTTGGGGGGTGGGACCTGAGGGCAGAGGAGGATTAGGGGTGATGGGAAGGATCGGGGGGCTGTGAGGGTGACAGCGAGGTGCGGGGGGATCAGAGAGGCTGTTGGGGTGATGGGGAGGCTGGGGGGGGTAACGGAGTTTGGAGGGGTGGGGAAGGGGCTGGGGGGTAACAGGGAGGTCGGGGAAGGATCAGGGAGGCAGTTGGGGAGGCCGGGCTGGGGGGGTGAAGGATCGGGGACTGGCAGGAGGCAGGGGGTTGGAGGAGTCGGGGGGCTGCGAGGTAGCCCAGGGCAGGTAGGGGGTGGCAGCAGTCCTGGGGGGGGGCCACGAGTGTGGGACACGCCCCCCCCGGTTCACCTCGGTCTCTCGGCAGGGAGCCCCGGGGGGCACAGCCGGGCCGGGACACTGATATCGGCCGACCGGAGCAAGCAGATCTTCGCGCCCCCTGTGATCACGGTGAGTGTCGGGGGGCCGGGGGTGTGGGGGGAGCCGGATCCCCTCCAGGAGGGGGGGGTTCGCTGTGGGGCTGCTGACCCCCCCTCTGTCTCACAGACGCGGCACTTTGCCACCCAGCCGGCCTTCGCGCCTGGCACCCCGGAGCACGGGCAGTACCAGAGCGGGCAGGCCGGGCACAGCCCCTATGCCGTGGGGCAGGGCCAGCACTTCGCCCCGGGCCAGGCCGTGCCCGTCAGCTACGCCGGCAGCCAGCCCATCCGCGGTGAGTCGGGGCCCGCCGGGGGGGGAGCGGGGGGCCGGGCCGGGGCACAGCGCTGACCCCCAATCTCTGCCCCACAGGCCCCTCGGCCTTCCCCGCAATGCAGTACCTGTCGCAGCAGCCGCCGGGGTTCGCGCTCCACGGGCACTTCCCCCCCGCCCAGCCAGGTGAGACCCCCCCCGGCCACGTGAGACCGCCCCCCCCAACGCCTGCTCCCCCGCCCTGGCCACGTGAGACCCCCACCCAAACACCTGCTCCCCTGCCTGGCCGTATGAGACCCCCCCCGGCCACGTGAGACCGCCCCCCCAACGCCTGCTCCCCTGCCTGGCCGTGTGAGACCCCCCCCGACACCTCCCCCGTCTGGCCGCGTGAGACCCCCCCCAACACCTGCTCCCCCCCCCGGCCATGTGAGACCGCCCTCCCCCAACACCTGCTCCCCCGCCTGGCCGTGTGAGACCCCCCCCCGACACCTCCCCCGCCTGGCCGTGTGAGACCCCCCCTCCAACACCTGCTCCCCCACCTGGCAGTGTGAGACCGCCCCCCCAACACCTGCTCCCCCGCCTGGCCGTGTGAGACCCCCCCCGACACCTCCCCCGCCTGGCCACTGGAGACCCCCTTCCCGCCAGCGTTAGCCCCCCCCAACAACCGTGCCCCCGCCTGGCCCGAACCCCCCAGTGCCCCTCACCCGCCTGGCCGGGAGTGACCCCTCGACACCTCTTCTCCCCGCCGGCCAGGAGAGACCCTGAGTCTGCCCCGAGACGGAGCCGTGCCCCCCCTCGTCCTTCTGGTTCCGAGCCCCCCGGCCCCCCCCTCGCCCTTCTGGTTCCAAGCCCCCCGCCACTGAGCCCTGCTCCCCCCCTGCCCCCCCTCACCCTTCTGGTTCCGAGCCCCCCGGCACTGAGCCCTGCTCCCTCCCCTGCCCCCCTCGCCCTTCTGGTTCCGAGCCCCCCGGCACTGAGCCCTGCCCCCCCCTCCTGCCCCCCCTCACCCTTCTGGTTCCGAGCCCCCCGGCACTGAGCCCTGCTCCCTCCCCTGCCCCCCCTCGCCCTTCTGGTTCCGAGCCCCCCGGCACTGAGCCCTGCCCCCCCCTCCTGCCCCCCCTCACCCTTCTGGTTCCGAGCCCCCCGGCACTGAGCCCTGCTCCCTCCCCTGCCCCCCCTCGCCCTTCTGGTTCCGAGCCCCCCGGCACTGAGCCCTGCTCCCCCCCCTGCCCCCCCTCGCCCTTCTGGTTCCGAGCCCCCCGCCACTGAGCCCTGCTCCCCCCCCTGCCCCCCCTCACCCTTCTGGTTCCGAGCCCCCCGGCACTGAGCCCTGCTCCCCCCCCTGCCCCCCCCTCACCCTTCTGGTTCCGAGCCCCCCAGCACTGAGCCCTGCCCCCCCCCCCGCTCCCCTAACCCTTCTGGTTCCAAGCCCCCCGGCCCCCCCTCACCCTTCTGGTTCCGAGCCCCCCAGCACTGAGCCCTGCCCCCCCCCCTCCGGCCCCCCCCTCACCCTTCTGGTTCCGAGCCCCCCAGCACTGAGCCCTACCCCCCGCTCCTGCCCCCCCTCACCCTTCTGGTTCCGAGCCCCCCGGCACTGAGCCCTACCCCCCCCCGGCCCCCCCTCACCCTTCTGGTTCCGAGCCCCCCAGCACTGAGCCCTGCCCCCCCCCCCTGCTCCCCTCACCCTTCTGGTTCCAAGCCCCCCGGCTCCCCCTCACCCTTCTGGTTCCGAGCCTCCCGGCACTGAGCCCTGCCCCCCCCCTCCTGCCCCCCCTCACCCTTCTGGTTCCGAGCCCCCCAGCACTGAGCCCTGCCCCCCCCCCCCCCTGCCCCCCCTCACCCTTCTGGTTCCGAGCCCCCCGGCACTGAGCCCTGCCCCCCCCCGCTCCCCTCACCCTTCTGGTTCCGAGCCCCCCGGCACTGAGCCCTGCCCCCCCCGCCCCCCCTCACCCTTCTGGTTCCGAGCCCCTCGGCACGGAGCCCTGCCCCCCCCCCCCGCCCCCCCCTCACCCTTCTGGTTCCGAGCCCCCCGGCCCCCCCTCACCCTTCTGGTTCCGAGCCCCCCGGCCCCCCCTCACCCTTCTGGTTCCGAGCCCCCCGGCACAGAGCCCTGCCCCCCCCCCTCCTGCCCCCCCTCACCCTTCTGGTTCCGAGCCCCCCGGCACTGAGCCCTGCCCCCGCCTCCCGCCCCCCCTCACCCTTCTGGTTCCGAGCCCCCCGGCACTGAGCCCTGCCCCCCCTCACCCTTCTGGTTCCGAGCCCCCCGGCACTGAGCCCTGCCCCCCCCTCCCGCCCCCCGCCCCACCCTCCCCCTTCTGGTTCCGAGCCCCCCGGCACTGAGCCCTGCCCCCCCTCACCCTTCTGGTTCCGAGCCCCCCGGCACTGAGCCCTGCCCCCCCCTCCCGCCCACCCTCCCCCTTCAGGTTCCGAGCCCCCCGGCACCGAGCCCTGCCCCCCCCCGGCGCCCCCTCACCCTTCTGGTTCCGAGCCCCCCGGCACTGAGCCCTGCCCCCCGCTGCCCCCCCTCACCCTTCTGGTTCCGAGCCCCCCGGCACTGAGCCCTGCCCCCCTCCCCCCCCGGTTTTCTGTGTCTCAGGTTTCATCCCCCCCAGCACAACCATCCCCCTGCAGAAGCAACTGGAACATGCGAACCAGCAGTCCGGCTTCACTGACTCGGTGAGTGTCCTGGAGCCCGTCCCCTCTAGGGGGCGCCGGCTCCCACCCGCAGGGCCCGTCCCCTCTAGGGGGCGCCGGCTCCCACCCGCAGGGCCTGTCCCCTCTGGGGGGTGCCGTCTCCCACCCGGCCCCAGGGCAGGGACTGGCTGGCTCAGGGGGGCGGGGAATGGGGCAGGGGCCTGTCCCCTCTAGGGGGCGCCGTCTCCCACCCGGCCCCAGGGCAGGGACTGGCTGGCTCAGGGGGGCGGGGAATGGGGCAGGGGCCTGTCCCCTCTAGGGGGCGCCGTCTCCCACCCGGCCCCAGGGCAGGGACTGGCTGGCTCAGGGGGGCGGGGAATGGGGCAGGGGCCTGTCCCCTCTAGGGGGCACCGGCTCCCACCCGGCCCCAGGGCAGGGACTGGCTGGCTCGGGGGCGGGGAATGGGGCAGGGGCCTGTCCCCTCTAGGGGGCGCCGGCTCCCACCCGACCCCAGGGCAGGGACTGGCTGGCTCAGGGGGGCGGGGAATGGGGCAGGGGCCTGTCCCCTCTAGGGGGCGCCGGCTCCCACCCGGCCCCAGGGTGGGGACTGGCTGGCTCAGGGGGGCGGGGAATGGGGCAGGGGCCTGTCCCCTCTAGGGGGCGCCAGCTCCCACCCGGCCCCAGGGCAGGGACTGGCTGGCTCAGGGTGGGAAATGGGGCCTGGGGCCTCTGCCCTGGGGGGGTCTCTCCCCTAACACTGCTCCTGTCTCCGCAGGCGACCCTCCGCCCGATGCACCCCCAGGCCCTGCACCCCAACCAGACCCTGCTGCCCAGCCCCCAAATCCCCGTCCAGATGCAGCCGGCCAGCAAGGTGTGTGACCCTCACCCCACCCCCACCGTTCTCCGGGGGCCAGGCCCCCCACCTCTCTAACTCACCCATCTTTGCTCCCCACAGTCTGGCCTGGCCTCGCCCGGGAGCTTCCCGCACGGCTCCACCCCCCAGCAGCCCCACACGGTGAGTGGGGGCCGGGTGACCCTGGCGGGGGGGGTGTAAGGGTTCCCCTTGTTAACCCTCGTCTGTCTGTCTCTTGCAGTCGGGTTTCCCTGCCAGCGGCCAGCCGGCCTCGCGTCACCCCTTCATCCAGCACGCCCAGGGCCAGCGCTTCTACCACAAGTGAGCCCCCGCCCGGCCTGCGGGGCGCCCAGCTCTGGGGAGGGGCCCGTGCCTCCCCCCCCCCCCAATAAATGGGGAGCCTCCAGTTGCAGCGTGTGGTCTCTGGACATTGTAGGGGGGGGAAGGGGTAGGGAGGGAACTGCTGTGTGACCGAGGGATGGTCAGACACCGCCCCCCCCAGCTTCTCTGCTGTGCCTGGCCCTCCCCACTGGGTGTCACCTCCTGCCCTGGCATGTAACTCCGCCCCCTGGGTGAGTCTGGCTCTGCCCCGTGTCTGTCACATCCTGCCCTGGCATGTAACTCCGCCCCCTGGGAGTGCCTGGCCCCGCCCCCTGGCTGTCACATCCTGCCCTGGCACGTAACTCCGGCCCCTGGGTGAGTCTGGCCCCGCCCCCTGGCTGTCACAGCCTGCCCTGGCACATAACTCCACCCCCTGGGTGTGTCTGGCTCTGCCCCGCGTCTGTCACAGCCTGCCCTGGCATGTAACTCCGCCCCCTGGGAGTGCCTGGCCCTGCCCCCTGGCTGTCACATCCTGTCCTGGCATGTAACTCCACCCCCTGGGTGTGTCTGGCCCCACCCCGTCTGTCACATCCTGCCCTGGCATGTAACTCCGCCCCCTGGGAGTGCCTGGCCCTGCGCCCTGGCTGTCACATCCTGCCCTGGCATGTAACTCCGCCCCCTGGGTGTGTCTGGTCCCAGCCCCCGTCTCTCACATCCTGCCCTGGCACATAACTCCGCCCCCTGGGTGTGTCTGGTCCCACCCCTCGTCTCTCACATCCTGCCCTGGCACGTAAATCCGCCCCCTGGGTGGGTGTGGCCCCACCCCCCCATCTCACATCTTGCCCTGGCACATAACTCCGCCCCTGGGTGTGTCTGGCCCCACCCCATCTCACATCCTGCCCTGGCACGTAACTCCACCCCCTGGGTGTGTGTGGCCCCACCCCATCTCACATCCTGCCCTGGCATGTAACTCCACCCCCCATCTCTCACATCCTGCCCTGGCACGTAACTCTGCCCCCTGGGTGGGTGTGGCCCCACCCCCCATCTCTCACATCCTGCCCTGGCACATAACTCCGCCCCCTGGGTGTGTCTGGTCCCACCCCTCGTCTCTCACATCCTGCCCTGGCACATAACTCCGCCCCCTGGGTGTGTCTGGTCCCACCCCTCGTCTCTCACATCCTGCCCTGGCACGTAAATCCGCCCCCTGGGTGGGTGTGGCCCCACCCCCCCATCTCACATCTTGCCCTGGCACGTAACTCCGCCCCTGGGTGTGTCTGGCCCCACCCCATCTCACATCCTGCCCTGGCACGTAACTCCACCCCCTGGGTGTGTGTGGCCCCACCCCATCTCACATCCTGCCCTGGCATGTAACTCCACCCCCCATCTCTCACATCCTGCCCTGGCACGTAACTCTGCCCCCTGGGTGGGTGTGGCCCCACCCCCCATCTCTCACATCCTGCCCTGGCACATAACTCCGCCCCCTGGGTGTGTCTGGCCCCACCCCCCGTCTCTCACATCCTGCCCTGGCACGTAACTCCGCCCCCTGGGTGTGTCTGGCCCCACCCCCCGTCTCTCACATCCTGCCCTGGCACATAACTCCACCCCCTGGGTGTGTCTGGCCCCACCCCCTGTCTCTCACATCCTGCCCTGGCACGTAACTCCACCCCCTGGGTGTGTCTGGGCCCGCCCCCTGTCTGTCACATCCTGCCCTGGCACATAACTCCACCCCCTGGGTGTGTCTGGGCCCGCCCCCCATCTCTCACATCCTGCCCTGGCACGTAACTCCGCCCCCTGGGTGTGTCTGGCCCTGCCCCGTCTCTCACATCCTGCCCTGGCACGTAACTCCGCCCCCTGGGTGTGTCTGGCCCCGCCCCCTGTCTCTCCCATCCTGCCCTGGCATGTAACTCCGCCCCCTGGGTGTGTCTGGCCCCACCCCGTCTGTCACCTCCTGCCCTGGCACATAACTCCACCCCCTGGGTGTGTCTGGCCCCATCCCCCGTCTCTCACACCCTGCCCTGGCACATAACTCCGCCCCCTGGGTGTGTCTGGCCCCGCCCCCTGTCTCTCCCATCCTGCCCTGGCATGTAACTCCGCCCCCTGGGTGTGTCTGGCCCCACCCCATCTCACATCCTGCCCTGGCATGTAACTCCGCCCCCTGGGTGTGTGTGGCCCCACCCCGTCTGTCACCTCCTGCCCTGGCACATAACTCCACCCCCTGGGTGTGTCTGGCCCCGCCCCCTGGCTGTCACATCCTGCCCTGCCACATAACTCCACCCCCTGGGTGTGTCTGGCCCCACCCCCTGTCCCTCACATCCTGCCCTGGCACGTAACTCCGCCCCCTGGATGTGTCTGGCCCCACCCCGTCTCTCACATCCTGCCCTGGCACGTAACTCCACCCCCTGGGTGTGTCTGGCCCCACCCCGTCTCTCACATCCTGCCCTGGCACGTAACTCCGCCCCCTGGGTGTGTGTGGCCCCACCCCCTGTCTCTCACATCCTGCCCTGGCACGTAACTCCGCCCCCTGGATGTGTCTGGCCCCACCCCCTGTCTGTCACCTCCTGCCCTGGCACATAACTCCACCCCCTGGGTGTGTCTGGCCCCACCCCGTCTCTCACATCCTGCCCTGGCACATAACTCCACCCCCTGGGAGTGTATGGCCCCACCCCCTGTCTGTCACATCCTGCCCTGGCATGTAACTACACCCCATCCCCCCCTGCTTGCAGCTGCTGCCCTGAGAGAGCCCCCAGCACCAGCTGGGAACAGGAAGGAGCCAATGGCTACCCAGGCCTCTAGGGGGCGCTACCTCTGCTGGAGCTCGCCCCTGCAGCCCAGGGCTCTTCACGGGCCCCGGGAGGTAAACCGCCTCCAGCCCCGAGCCAGGGCCGCCCGTGCCGCTCACTCACCGGCTGTGATTCTGAGGCAGGAATTGCCCCCACACTCAGCCTGGCACCACCCCGGTGGATTTTCCACCAGTGGCTGCAGCAGCCCCCCCCCCGCGAGGGAGAGAAGAGACATCCCCTTTGGCCCCATCGAACCCTAGGGCTTTGAGCTCCTCCTCCAGCCAAACTCAGGGGGCACCATGGGCCAGACACCCCCCCCCCCAAAAAAACCAAGGCCCCTGCTTGTGCTAGGTACTGCCCAGCACCCCCCCCCCCAAATCACACCAGCCGTGAGAGACACCCCCCCATGGTGCAGGCTGCATGGCCCCCCATGAGATCAGGGGCAGAGAGGGGAGCAGGCCCCATGTTAGGACAGGAAGTGAACACCCCACAGTGGGAGAGGAGATGGAGAGACAGCAGGGTTCCCCCCCGCTCCCCCCCAGAGCAGGTCGCAGCAGGAGACATGACCCACAGCTTCGTATTAAACTCCTTTTATTGAGGCTGATTAACAAAGGGGGGGCCGTGACCCCTTGACAGCAGGGTGGGGGGGTAATCCTGGAGAAGGGGGCAAGAGAAGGGGGGCTAGTGAGTGACCAAGGACACCCCCCCTTTGCCCACACCCCGAGAACTCCAGCAGGGAGGCAACAGAGGGTGCTGGGGCAGGGGGAGCAGCTCCACCTCCTCAGCCAGGCGGGCCCCATCCTCCAAACAGTGGGGTGGACAGGGGGCCCTTTTAGAGTGAGGGGCAGCGCCAGAACAGGGGCATCGCCCCGGCAACAGCTGCCCCACAGCTGGGGGGGGACAACAGGAAGCAGACACTTCAGGGTCATCTCAGCCAATGAGTAGGCAGCAGGATACTGTGCCCCCCCCCCCCCCATCACTCACTAGCCTTTTTGATCTAGGAGAGGCTAAACAAGGGGGGGCCTGCAGGGGGAGGGGGCAGAGTCTTTTCTGCTGGGGTTGGGGCACCCCCCCCCCCACAGAGGGGCCTGAGATCTGCAGGGACTTTGGGGGGCTCTGAGACCCACAATGGCCAGGTTTGGGGGGGGCCATTCCAAAAAATGCTTGGGGGGCTTCCCACCCCACTTCTGTCAATTTCTCTCCCGCCCCTTTAAATAATCCCCCCCCTTCGCACCCATGTAGTGTTCCAAGCACCCGGGGGGGGGGGGGCAGGGGGGAGAGATCAGCTTCCAGAACCAAACAAAAAGACCAACTTAAAAGGATTTTTGTTCTGTGGGTTTAATTCCCCCCCGGGGGGGGCTGGGGGGGTAAGGGGGGGCTGAGCCACATGGAGCCGGTTTTGGGGGGGGTTGCAATTCTCTCTGGTTCGTAGTAAAAGTTGCTGCCGCTGCCCTGGAAAAGGAAGGAGCAGTTATGGGGGGGCACTACCTAGCCCTGCCCCCCCAACCCTTGCCAAACCCCCACCCCACCCCCGCAGCAGCCAGGCTTGGCTAGCAAGACCCAGAAGTGGCTAGTGCTTTCAGGTCTGGGGGTCCAGGTTCCACCCCGCCCCCCGGCACCCACCTGTGCTTCCTTTATTTAGCCATAGCTTTGATGGCGACAGCAGCTTCCTCGGTCATGGCGGACAGCACAGTGATCTGGGGGGAGAGGGGAGGAGGCGTCAGGGGGCCACACTTGGTAAGATCCTGCCCCCCCCCGCTCCCTTCCGGGGGGGGGTCGCTAGATGCTACTGGGGCAAAAGGCCCTGAGTTCTAGTCCTAGCTGGTGGGGTGACTCCAGGCAAGTCACCAAGCACCCCTCCGTGCCTCAGTTTCCCCATCATGGGGCTAGCGTTGCCGAGCGCCTCCGCGAGGTGTTTGAGATCTGCTGCTGGAAGACCCGGGGTCACGGCTCAGCCCTCGGAGTGACGCTGCCTGAGTTTGCCGAGAGCCTGAGCCCGTTGCCGAGACTGAGTCGCACTGGGCAGCAAAGGGGTGTTAATGCCCCGCCCCTTGGACCCGGGGGGAGCCCCCCACCAGCACTGCCCCCTTACCAGGATCTCTTCTCCGCAGTCGTATTTCTGCTCGATCTCTTTGCCCAGGTCGCCCTCGGGCAGACGCAGGTCCTCCCGCACGTCCCCGCTGTCCTGGAGGAGGGACAGGTACCCATCCTGGATCCCGATCAGCTGCAAGGCATGATGGGGGGCCCTCAGCGGCACCGCAGGGAAGGGGTTCAGCTGCCCCCCATCCGCTTGGCACCCCAGGGTACCCCCCCTTACCTGGAAGTCGTTTCTCTTGATGTTGGGCACGTCCATGTTGTGGGTGGAAGGGCAGATATCTTCGTATTTCTTCCCGGTGAAGATGTCGATGCCGACCAGGTGCACCTGGGGGGAGGCGGGACAGAGTCAGCCTGGGAGCTGGGGGGGAGCCGCCCCACAGTGCCCCCCGCCCCCTGGGGCGACCCACGGCGGCAGAGCCCCATACCTTGGCGTGCCCGTGCTTGCCGGTCTTGGAGGTGGACATCTCGACGATCTTGCAGGGACGCCCCTTGAGCACCACGAACCCGTTTTTGCGCAGGGCCGAGCACTGCATGGGGAAGGTGGCGGAGGCCCCGGCGTCGCCGGTCTCGAAGTCCAGGTCATCGGCCATGGTGATCGGGCGTGAGAGGAACTGCCGGGGGGCAGGGACCAGGCGGGTTATGGTGGCACCCAGAGACCCCAGCTGAGATCTGGGCCCCCCCCACTCCCCCAGCAAACCAAGGCTTAGGGACCCCTCCCCTCAAATCTAGGGCCCACCCCCTCACACCAGAGCTGATGACCCCTTCCCCCCATCACACCAGGGCTTACACAGCCCCCCTCCCTCCAAATCTGGGCCCCCCCAATCACACCAGGGCTTATGCAGACTCTGCCCTCCCCCAGAGATCTGGGTCCCCCACCGCACCAGGGGCTCCACAGACCCCTCCCCACCACAGTGGGGTGGCACAAACCCCTCCCCCCCCAAAGCTGGGGCCCATCCCATGACCCCAGGGTGGACACAGACCAGAGGCTCCACAGACCCCTCCCCACCAAGATCTGCCCCCCCCTCACACTAGGGGTTACGCAGACCCTTCTGCCCAGAGATGATCCCCCCCCCCACACACACACACACACACTAATGTTCTGCCCCGCTCCACAACAAGAGACACTCCCTGTCCCGGAGCACCTAACCAGACACAGGGAGTGGAACAACACTTGATCAACAATCAGCCCCCCCCTCCAGGCAAGGGGTAACCTAGAGCCCCCCCAGATCCAGCCACTGCTCCCTCAACATGGGCCTGGCTGGGTTCAGACCCTCCTCCGCTCCCCCCGCGACCTCGGAGGCACTAGAATACAGAGGGGGCAGGGAGGGGGGCCTGGCACGGTGACTCCGCCTCGAGCCTGCCAGGGGCCAGCGCACCAGGCTGCAGCCAGCTCTGGGGAGAGGCGGCAGCGGGCGAGGACAGGACAGAAACACCAGGGCCACTGCAGCTCCTGGGTCTGAAAGGGGTCGGGAGTGAGGGGCACCAGCAGAGCTGGGAGGGGGGGGGGCAGGGGGCTGCAGGTCAGGAGTGAGGGGCACCAGCAGAGCTGGGGGGGGGGGCAGGGGGCTGCAGCAGAGCTGGGGGGGGGGCACCGGCAGAATTGGGGGAGGAAAGGAAACCCAGGCCAGGCTAGCAGGGGGAAAGGAAGTCCAGGCCGGGCTAGCAGGGGGCTAACCGGGAGGGGGGGGAGGAAGCCCAGGCCGGACTAGCAGGGGGCTAACAGCAGGTGGAGGGGAAGGAAGCCCAGGCCGGGCTAGCAGGGGGCTAACACACTGGAGCCCACAGCAGCGCTGGTTTACAGAAGGACTTGACTCCCAACTCCCCCCCACAGCCACCCAGTGAGTGCAGCAGCCGCCCCCTCCTGGCCAGCAGGGCCGGGTGCCCGGTAGCCCCGGCCATTGGGAAGCAGGGCCAGGGCCAGCACACATGGCAGCTGGGGAAATCTCCCCAGCAGCCCCAGGGGATTTCCCCTCCCCCAGGGAGCCCCAGCCACAGGGCAGACGGCCAGGAGCCAGCCAGGGGCACCAGCCTGGGGACGGGCTACTGGCTACCTCTTAGGGCACAAGAACCCAGGAGTCCTGCTTCACAGCCCCTCCTCCTTAGGGGGAGAGTGGGGACTGGTGGTTAGAGCGGGGGGCAGGGAGCCAGGACTCCTGGGTTCTCTCCCCGGCTCTGGGAGGGGAGTGAGGGCTGGTGGTTAGAGCTGGGGGGCTGGGATCCAGGACTCCTGGGTTCTCTTCCCAGCTCTGAGAAAACCCCCTATTAGGGCCGTTCAGAGACTCCTGGTGCCTCTGTTTGAGGTGACTCCCAGCACCTGTTCTCCGGCTCTGCTCCAAACTCCACCTCAGTCAGATACAAACACCCCCCCCCAAAAGCAAGTCAGGGCATGGGGTGAGGGCCTGGATCCCACCCCCCCCCCCCGGCATGGGGGCGGGGACCAGATGACTCAGCCCTGACCTAGGTTCAAGCAGAGCGGAGCGAGGAGGCCAGGTCTGCTTGCCAAGCGCGATGACAGGCCAGAAACGGCTCCACGAGGCCGGTTACAGAGCAGGCAAGTTCCCCGCAGGGCCCGCTAGCCACGAGGGGGGGGCTGTTCCTCCCCCGCTGAGGCAGGCGGCTGGGTCGGTTAACGGTTCCCGAGGGCACCAGATCGGGGACAGGCTTTTCCGTTTCCGTTTCATTACCGGCTCAGCCGCCGCCCCACTCCCACCCATAACTGATTAGCACAACTGCTCCCCATAGCTCACGCAGGGTGACAGCCGGGCCGCGGCTCCACACACGTGCTTCCGTCTGCAGCTGGGGGGGAGGCAGGAAAAAAAAAAACTCCGGCAGCTGAGAAATCGGTGAAAAAAGTTCCTGCCCCGAGCGCTGGGGAAGGAACCAGGCCGGCTCGGTGGCTCGGGCAGCTCCCTCCCACACGCCACATGCAGAGCTGGGGCCCTCCCTGCCCCACGGCTCTGCCCTATGCGTCATCCGGGGGCCACTCACCCATCGCTCTCCTGCACCCCAGAGCCGGGGAACTCTTCCAAGGGCCACTCCACATTGGTCTGCCACTACAACCCACCTAGGCCAGGGTACAGCCCCCCTTGCACCCCTCAAACCGCCTAGAGGCTATAGCCCCAAAACCCTGCTGCAGATTCCAGGCTGCCTCAGTTTCCCCCTCCTCACTCCAGAGGCCTCGATGACATGATTACAACAGACCTCCCCCCCAGCACAGAAGGGAGCCGTGACTCCCCCAAGAAGGGGGGGTCTAAGACACGATGCAGGTCCAGGCACCCCCATTCTCTCGACCCAGAGTCTCTTTTAAGCAATGCAGGCCCAGCCACCAGCACTCAGGCCCTCTCCCCCCGCCCCCCAATTTCAGTGAAGCGAAGGATCTCCAGACCCATGGGGGGGGCAGGGGGAGGCGGAGATCTTCCTTACAGAGGGAGGCAAGTGTCTCCCCCATCTATTCCCCACCCCCCCTTAATGTCTTCACCTCACGGTCCTGACCTCACTCCCTGAACCCCAGTTCTTCCCCCCAGAGGCTTCTCCAGATCTCCCAGGCAGCCCTCTCCAGGGGAACTCCTCCCACACCCCAACAGGGGTTCCCCCCACGCCCAACCCCTCCCTGGAGATGGCCAGCTCAGTCCCCACAGCCACCCCCCCAATTCTCCTTCCCTAGGGGGATCCCACCCACCCCCAAACCCCTCTATCCTATAGGGGAAAACCAGATATCACCTCCAATCCCTCACCCTGCTAAGGGGACCCCTCCCCCAAATCCTCCTCACTCTAGGGCAACCCACGGTCCCCCTCACCCCCTTTAATTTCCTCCACAGCAAGGCAAAAGCCATTGAGAACCCCTCCCCTCTGTGCCCCACTCTAAGGAGACCCAAGCCCCCCACCTTCCTCATCCCCTCCCCACTCTGCCCCCACAAGGGGCCCCATTAGCTAATCCTCTGTCAGGGGATCCAAGGGCCTCCTCCCCCCACAGCTAACCAGATCTCATTCCTCCCAAGGGGGACCCCACCAGACCCCATCACCCCAAACCCCTTCCCTTAGGAGGACCCATAGTCCTCCCCTCAGCAGGACCCCTATCTCCCCTTCTTCCTGCCCCGCCAGGAGGAACCAAGGGCCACCAACCAGATCGCTGCTTCTCCCTCCCCATGAGGCCCACCTTCCCATCCCCCACAGCAAGACCCCTCCCCATTCCCAGGGGAACCCAAACTCCCCCTCCATGCTTCCTTCGCCTCCAGGGGGTAGGCAACCTCCCCAGCCTCAGGGAACCCCACTAGCCCTCGGGGACCCCAGCCCACCCCTCGAGCTCTCAGGGGACCCCAACTCCCCTCATCCCACTCCAAGCCCCCCCATAGCCCTCAGGGGACCCCAACCCCCCTCAGCCTCCTCCACTAGCCCTCAGCCCCCACAGTCCCCCCCCACTAGCCCTTAGGGGACCCCAACCCCACCTCAGCCCATTCCCAACCCCCCTCAGGCCACCCCCAACCCTCCTTCTAGCCCTTAGGGGACCCCAACCCCCTCAGCCTCCCTACTAGCCCTCAGAACCCCACCTCAGCCCATTCCCAACCCCCCTCATAGCCCTCAGGGGACCCCAACCCCCCTCAGGCCACCCCCAACCCTCCTTCTAGCCCTTAGGGGACCCCAACCCCCTCAGCCCCCCCACTAGCCCACAGAACCCCACCTCAGCCCACTCCCAAGCCGCTCCATAGTCCTCAGGGGACACCAAGCCCGCCAGCCTCCTCCACTAGCCCTCACCCCCCCAGCACCCCTTCTAGCCCTCAGGGGACCCCAACCCCCTCAGCCTCCCCACTGCCCTCAGAAACCCACCTCAGCCCACTCCCGAGCCCCTCCATAGCCCTCAGGGGACCCCAGCCCCCCTCAGCCTCCCCTACTAGCCCTCAGCCCCCCCACTAGCCCTTAAGGGACCCCAACCCCACCTCAGCCCATTCCCAACCCCCCTCAAAGCCCTCGGGGGACCCCAACCCCACCTCAGCCCACTCCAACCCCCCCATAGCCCTCAGGGGACCCCAACCCCACCTCAGGCCACCCCCAGCCCTCCCTCTAGCCCTTAGGGGACCCCAACCCCCTCAGCCTCCCCCACTAGCCATTAGGGGACCCCAACCCTGCCTCAGCTCACTCCCAAGGCCCCCCATAGCCCTCAGGGGACCCCAACCCCCCTCAGCCTCCTCCATTAGCCTTCTGCCCCCACAGTTCCCCCCCCACTAGCCCTTAGGGGACCTCAACCCCACCTCAGCCCATTCCCAACCACCCTCAGGCCACCCTCAACCCTCCCTCTAGCCCTTAGGGGACCCCAACCCCCTCAGCCCCCCCACTAGCCCTCAGAACCCAACCTCAGCCCATTCCCAACCCCCCTCATAGCCCTCAGGGGACCCCAACCCCCCTCAGGCCACCCCCAACCCTCCTTCTAGCCCTTAGGGGACCCCAACCCCCTCAGCCCCCCCCCACTAGCCTGCAGAACCCCACCTCAGCCCACTCCCAAGCCGCTCCATAGCCCTCAGGGGACACCAAGCCCGTCAGCCTCCTCCACTAGCCCTCACCCCCCCAGCACCCCCTCTAGCCCTTAGGGGACCCCAACCTCCTCAACCTCCCCCACTGCCCTCAGAACCCCACCTCAGCCCACTCCCGAGCCCCTCCATAGCCCTCAGGGGACCCCAGCCCCCCTCAGCCTCCCCACTGCCCTCAGCCCCCCCACTAGCCCTTAAGGGACCCCAACCCCACCTCAGCCCATTCCCAACCCCCCTCAAAGCCCTCGGGGGACCCCAACCCCACCTCAGCCCACTCCAACCCCCCCATAGCCCTCAGGGGACCCCAACCCCACCTCAGGCCACCCCCAGCCCTCCCTCTAGCCCTTAGGGGACCCCAACCCCCCTCAGCCTCCCCCACTAGCCATTAGGGGACCCCAACCCTGCCTCAGCTCACTCCCAAGGCCCCCCATAGCCCTCAGGGGACCCCAACCCCCCTCAGCCTCCTCCATTAGCCTTCTGCCCCCACAGTTCCCCCCCCACTAGCCCTTAGGGGACCTCAACCCCACCTCAGCCCATTCCCAACCACCCTCAGGCCACCCTCAACCCTCCCTCTAGCCCTTAGGGGACCCCAACCCCCTCAGCCCCCCCACTAGCCCTCAGAACCCAACCTCAGCCCATTCCCAACCCCCCTCATAGCCCTCAGGGGACCCCAACCCCCCTCAGGCCACCCCCAACCCTCCTTCTAGCCCTTAGGGGACCCCAACCCCCTCAGCCCCCCCCCCACTAGCCTGCAGAACCCCACCTCAGCCCACTCCCAAGCCGCTCCATAGCCCTCAGGGGACACCAAGCCCGTCAGCCTCCTCCACTAGCCCTCACCCCCCCAGCACCCCCTCTAGCCCTTAGGGGACCCCAACCTCCTCAACCTCCCCCACTGCCCTCAGAACCCCACCTCAGCCCACTCCCGAGCCCCTCCATAGCCCTCAGGGGACCCCAGCCCCCCTCAGCCTCCCCTACTAGCCCTCAGCCCCCCCACTAGCCCTTAAGGGACCCCAACCCCACCTCAGCCCATTCCCAACCCCCCTCAAAGCCCTCGGGGGACCCCAACCCCACCTCAGCCCACTCCAACCCCCCCATAGCCCTCAGGGGACCCCAACCCCACCTCAGCCCACTCCCAAGCCGCTCCATAGCCCTCAGGGGACACCAAGCCCGTCAGCCTCCTCCACTAGCCCTCACCCCCCCAGCACCCCCTCTAGCCCTTAGGGGACCCCAACCTCCTCAACCTCCCCCACTGCCCTCAGAACCCCACCTCAGCCCACTCCCGAGCCCCTCCATAGCCCTCAGGGGACCCCAACCCCCCTCAGCCTCCCCCACTAGCCCTTAAGGGACCCCAACCCCACCTCAGCCCACTCCCAACCCCCCCATAGCCCTCAGGGGACCCCAACCCCACCTCAGCCCACTCCCAAGCCCCCTCAAAGCCCTCAGGGGACCCCAACCCCACCTCAGCCCACTCCCAAGCCCCCTCAAAGCCCTCAGGGGACCCCAACCCCCCTCAGCCTCCTCCTCCTCTAGCTCTCAGCCCAGCCCGAGCCCCCCACCAGCCCTTAGGGGACCCCAACCCCACCTCAGCCCATTCCCAACCCCGCTCAAAGCCCTGAGGGGACCCCAACCCCCCTCACAGCCCTCAGAACCCCACTCCCAAGCCCCCCCATAACCCTCAGGGGACCCCAACTCCCCTCAGCCCCCTTCACTAGCCTTCAGCCCACCCCCAGCCCCCCCATAGCCCTCAGGGGACCCCAACCCCACCTCAGCCCATTCCCAACCCCCTCATAGCCCTCAAAACCCCACTCCCAAGCCCCCCCATAACCCTCAGGGGACCCCAACTCCCCTCAGCCTCCTCCACTAGCCTTCAGCCCACCCCCAACCCCCCCATAGCCCTCAGGGGACCCCAACCCCCCTCAGCCCCCTCCACTAGCCCTCAGCCCCCCCACTAGCCCTAAGGGACCCCAACCCCCCTCAGCCTCCTCCTCTAGCCCTCAACCCACCCCCAGCCCCCCACCAGCCCTTAGGGGACCCCAAACCCACCTCAGCCCATTCCCAACCCCCCCATAGCCCTCAGAACCCCACTCCCAAGCCCCCCCCAACCCTCAGGGGACCCCAAACGCCCTCAGCGTCCTCCACTAGCCTTCAGCCCCCCCATAGCCCTCAGGGGACCTCAAACCCACCTCAGCCCACCCCCAGCCCCCCCATAACCCTCAGGGGACCCCAACCCCCCTCAACCCCCACTAGCCATTGGGGGACTCCCACCCCCCCGGCCGGGCCTCTCCACGCGGCGTGGGGCGGGGGGAGGGGCGGGGCGGCCTGGCCTGGCCTCCCTCGCGCGCCGCTCCGACCCCGCACTCCCCGCGCGCGCCAGGGGAGGGGGGAGGGGGAGCGGGTTGCCCCCAACCGCCCCTCGGCCTCGCTCCCGCGCGCACGCGCACTCACCCGACCGCGAGCTCAACCGCCGCCGGGCTTCGCCTGCGCTGTGCTCTGCCTGCTGCAACCCAGCCCGCAGTGCGCACGCGCACTTATGCCGCCCCACACCCAAACGAGGCGGCCCCCCGCCTGACAGCGGCGCGAGGGGAGGGGGGGGGAGACGCCCACGCCGCAGCGCGCCTGCGCCAGAGGGCGCCGCGCCTGCGCAGCTCCGGCCTGCCGGCCCGGCGGCCGTCGCGGCGCAGGCGCGCTCGGGAGAGGGCCGCGCGAGGAGCGGCGAGGCCCCACCCCTCCGCACACGCCGGCCAAGTCGCAGGAGCGCTGCCCGGCCACCAGGCCGACAGTGCGCATGCGCAGAGGATCGCAGCCGGCCCCGGCACACAGACTGGCTCGATGCGCATGCGTACATATGACACCTCGCCTCGTTCCATCCTGCTAGCCATTCAAGGCGCATGCGCATCCGAGAAAACGCCTGCCTCATCGCTTCGCCGCAAAACGCTCCAACGCGCAGGCGCGAAAGCGCCCACCCCTCTCTATTATTACCCCGTGCCCATGCGCCATTCCACCGCGCTGGGGTCTCTACTGAGCATGCGCGCAGGAATCCACGTGCACCCTCTCCCCGACCGTCCACTGCACCCATGCGCACTTCTATCCGCCCCTCCGGCCTGCCCTCCGTCAACCCGTTGGGGGAAACCATAGAGCGGGACCCGGGAGGAGAGAGAGTCGCACCGCCGGGGGACGGGGAAAGAGGCGGCCATCTTGGAAGCCGGGTGGCCGCCATGGTTACCATAGCAACCGTGAAATTGCGCCTCTTTCGTCGTTGCATTTATGCAAATTAGTTAATATTAATGAGGCTAATTTAATAATACAAAATGAACAAGCATCCTGAAAGGATTCGGGGAGCTCTACACCCCCCGCCCCCCCCGAATCAACCCCCGGGGTCACCCCCTCCCCATGGGGTCACCCCGCCCCCTGGGTCTCCACCCTCCCCCGTGGGGTCACCCCGCCCCCTGGGTCTCCCCCCTCCCCTCCCCATAGGGTCACCCCCTCCCCGCCCCCCCAATCATCCCCTCCCCCACAGGGTCACCGTGCCCCCCGGGTCTCCCCCATGGGGTCACCCCCTTCCCCTGGGTCTCCCCCCTCCCCCGTGGGGTCACCCCGCCCCCCTGGGTCTCCCCCCTCCCCGCCCCCCCCAATCATCCCCTCCCCCACGGAGTCACCCCGCCCCCCTGGGTCGCCCCCCTCCCCCATGGGGTCACCCCCTTCCTGCCCCCCCGAATCATCCCCTCCCCATGGGGTCACCCCGCCCCCTGGGTCGCCCCCCTCCCCCATGAGGTCACCCCCGTCCCACTCCCCTGAATCATCCTCTCCCCACCGGGGTCACCCCTCCCCCACGGGGTTACCCCGCCCCATCGGGGTCACCCCCTCTCCACCCCCCTGAATCATCCCCGCCCCCATGGGGTCACCCCCCTGAATCACCTCCCCCAGGGTCACTCCCTCCCTGCCCCCCATGGGGTTACCCCGCCCCCTCGGAGTCACCCCCTCTCCACCCCCCTGGGGTCATCCCACCCCACGGAGGTCAACCCTCCTGCCACGGGGTCACTCCTTCCTACCCCAAGGCCTCCCCCTTCCCCCCTGAGTCAATCCTCCATACTCCTCGTGGGGTCTCCCCCCCCCACAGGATCACCCCTCTCCCCCGAAGGTCTCTGCTTCCCACCCACCCCGAGTCACCTCCCCCCATGGGATTACCCCCTCCCTGCCTCCACATGTGCTGCCCCCCACAGGATCACCCCTCTCCCTGCCCCCCATGTGCTGGCCCCCTCAAGGGGTCACACCCCTCCCCACATGCTCACCTGCCTCCTTTGTCCCCCTCATGTTGTCCCCCCCAAGTCACCCCACTCCTTGCTACCTCACTGAGCCCACCCCAGGTCACCCCATCCCAGTCCCCCCCCCCCATCACTGTCCTCCACAGGGGTCACTCCCCTGCCTGTCCTGGCAGATCCTGGAGAGTTAACGATCCTCCACCTTCTCTGTGTGTGTGTGTGTGTGTGGTGTCCACTGCTGGAGAGAAGCTGTGTGTGTGTGTGTGTGTGTGTGCGCGCGCGCGCGCATGCACTGCCCTTGGTGGAGAAAATAAGTCTGTGTGTGTGGTGCCCCTTGCTGGAGAGAATCTGTGTGTGTGTGTGTGTGTGTCAGAGAGAGAGAGAGAAACCCCCTGCTGGAGAGATTGTGTGTGTGTGTGTGTGTGTATGTGTGTGTGTGGTGCCTCCTGCTGGAGACATTCAGTGTGTGTGTGTGAGAGAGAGAGAGAGTGTGAGAGAGATGCCCCCTGCTGGAGAGATTGTGTGTGTGTCTGTGTAGTGCCTCCTGCTGGAGAGAATCAGTGTGTGTGTGTGTGTGTGTGTGTGTGTGAGAGAGAGAGAGAGAGAGAAACCCCCTGCTGGAGAGATTGTGTGTGTGTCTGTGTAGTGCCTCCTTCTGGAGAGAATCAGTGTGTGTGTGTGTGAGAGAGAGAGAGAGAGGGAGACAGAGAGAGATGGCCCCTACTAGAGAGATTGTGTGTGTGTGTGTGTAGTGCCTCCTGCTGGAGAGATTCAGTGTGTGTGTGTGTGTGTGTGTGTGTGTGTGTGTGTGCACTGCCCCCTGCTGGAGAGAATCAGTGGTAAGCGAGAATCAGTGTGTGTGTGCACAGGTGTGTCTGCGCTCCGCCCCTTGCTGGAGAGAATCTCTCTGTGTGTTTGTGCATGTGTGTGTGTGTGCACTGCCCCCTGCTGGAGAGAATCAGTGGTAAGCGAGAATCAGTGTGTGTGTGCACAGGTGTGTCTGCGCTCCGCCCCTTGCTGGAGAGAATCTCTCTGTGTGTTTGTGCATGTGTGTGTGTGTGCACTGCCCCCTGCTGGAGAGAATCAGTGGTAAGCGAGAATCAGTGTGTGTGTGCACAGGTGTGTCTGCGCTCCGCCCCTTGCTGGAGAGAATCTCTGTGTGTGTGTGTGTGTGTGTGTGTGTGTGTGTGTGTGTGTGTGTGTGTGTGTGTGTGTGTGTGCATTGCCCCCTGCTGGAGAGAATCAGTGCGTGTGTCTGTGTCTATTGTAGTGTCCCTTGCTGGACTGAATCCATGTGTGCTGCCCACTGCCCGAGAGAGAGAGAGAGAGTGAGTGTGTGTGTGGGGGGGGGCACTGTGAGAGAGACATGAGGCAGGTGGAGGGGTGTGGCAGGAAGAGTCCCAAGTCCTGCTCTGCACCCACACAGCAACACAACTTCTTTGGCCAATGATTCAAGGAAGCAGAGTGGAGCTTTACCTGCCTAGATGTTGGGACTTTGCAAAAGGATCAAGCACACCCACTGCCTGTTGTCGTGGGCTGTTAAACAAACAGCTGCCCCGTCCCAGAGGCGGCTGCATCTCAACCCCAGACAAAAAGATCTTTTCATGAACAGCTGCCCCGTCCCAGAGGCGGATGCCTCGCGCAGGCTCCCTGTATACGCAGCTGCTGCGCCCCAACCCAGAGGCAGCTCCATTTTAGCGCAGGGTGAATGATTATTATGAGTTCGTTTTTCCAATACCCTAGCGCCCTGCATAGTACTGTACAAACACATGCGAAGATACAATTTGGCCCCGGGTCCCAAATGGTTTGTAATCTACAATAGATGAAGAACGAGGGGGAGACAGTAAAAGACCGTGTTTGCAGATGGATGAATGTGTAACAGATGTTAGAGGATGAAATTGGTTGAATATGACCTGCAGAGATCTCGCACCTGTGGCTGAGATGCAGCTAGCTCTGGGGTGGGGCATCTGTTTAGACAAGGATCCCTTGCTTGGTGCTGAGATGCAGCCAGCTCTGCGGTGGAGACAGCTGTTTATACAGGGATCTATTGCCCAAGGCTGAGATGCAGCCACCTCTGGGGTGGAGACAGCTGTTTATACAGGGATCTATTGACCAGGGCTGAGATGCAGCCAGCTCTGGGGTGGGACAGCTGTTTATACAGGGATCTATTGCCCAATGCTGAGATGCAGCCAGCTCTGGGGTGGAGACAGCTATTTATATAGGGATCTATTGCCCAAGGCTGAGATGCAGCTAGCTCTGGGGTGGAGACAGCTATTTATACAGGGATCTATTGCCCAAGGCTGAGATGCAGCCAGCTCTGGGGTGGAGACAGCTGTTTATACAGGGATCTATTGCCCAAGGCTGAGATGCAGCCAGCTCTGGGGTGGAGACAGCTGTTTATACAGGGATACCTTGTCCGGCACTGAGATGCAGCTACCTCTGGAATGGCACCGTGGTTTATTCAGGGATCACTCACGAGCTGCTGAGATGTCCCCACCTCTAGGATGGCACAGATATTTATTCAGGGATCCCTCACCCACTGTTGAGATGCAGCCGCCTCTGGGGTGGGGAGCCACCACTGGTAACACCTGCAAACACACAACCGCACACTTAATCTTAAGCGCACGAATAATACCGCTGACACAAGTGCCCAGAACAAAGCTACGCAGAGAATCATCTTTGCAAATATCGGCGCACTGCAGCCAGCTTAGCGTATAGTTACAGGCAGAAATGCCGATAACCGAACACGATTACAATGAATACTCGCACACGCACATCAATAGCACTGGTTACGGGTCTACCATGGCCCAGTGACTGGAAGTTGAAGCTAGATAGATTCAGACTGGAAATGAGATGCAACTTTTTAATTAAACGATTTACCTAGATCTGGGCCGGATTTTCCAGCACCGGCCATTCGCCGATCGAGATTGGCTGTTAAAAGCTCCTACTACGGCTTGTCGTCTCGAGAGGTCAAACCAGACGACCTCAATTCATGGCAGAAATAAATATTTCACAGGCATGAGCCTACCTGGTAATGACAGAAAACGATGACTTATGCAAATAAGATCCACTTTGTGGTAATGATACGCCAACAGAACATCTGTATTAACAATTTCAACAAATACAATGATAAAGCATCATTAACCGTGCTCCTAGGAGCCAACAGATGCAAGCAATTTTCCAATATGCCCAGGATTGGTGGGGATTCCTATTATAATGTACGCAAATGACACATCATAATTAGTGGCGATGCAAATAGATGCAAATAGTGCAAAGTTAGGTTTATGCAAATGCCTGTTACTCTATATTAAAACTGGACAGTTTTCATTCTGGTATATTTATACAGATGCAGATAGCTTAACAAAACCAGTCTCAATTGGATCCACATGCTAATATATGCGAATAAAGCTAGGCACTCACTGGCTTAAAGGCGGCAATTATATTATATGCAAATATAATGGGCCATACACAAATAGATGCAAAATCTGCATATTTATGTATGCGGAGGGATAAAGCCATTGATGGGGATATATGCAAATATATGTTATCTATGCTAATATATGGATGGGAAGGGGCAAGCCAAAACTGGAAGGTATGCAATTATTGGTAAACAGTTCCAGAAATATGCCACTATGTGGACATGGAGGAACGGGACCCAGCAATGAAATGATTTGCAAAGATATGCGAACACAGGATGAAGCCAACAGCAACTTATATGCAAATAAATGCAAATAGACGCACACCGACCCAAGGCCGCCCGGAGGGTTCAGGGGGAGCTGTGGTGCTTGTACTCACCCGGTGGTGGGCCGAGTCTTCAGCGGCATTTTGGCGGAGGGGGGGCCCTTCAGTCGCTCCACGTCTTCAGCAGCACTGAAGGGCCCCTCGCCGCCGAAATGCCGCCGAAGACCCGGACCGCCGCCGGGCAGGGCAAGGTGCCCCACTTGCCCCCCCACGGGCGGCCCTGCACAGAGCTAGAGCAAGCAGAAGCATCTGCCTATGACCAAGAAAGAAATAGTATCAGCGATGCAAATATATGTAAATAGATGCACAATATGCGAATTTATGCAAATAGAGCTGCACCGGGCATAGAGCCAGCTGTGCAAATAGAAGAATAAGGCATCCGTGCAAAAATCTTCAACTGGAGGGACAGAGCTCATAATGCAAATATATGCAAATACAGGCACATAGAGGACCAGCACCCAGAACAGAAATAGATGCAAATAATGACCCCTCCGGAAGAAAACAATGCAAAATACATGCAAATACATGCAAAACTACGTAAATGCATATATAAGATATGCAAATAGACTATACAGACATATATGTATGCAAATATATGCAAATACATGTAAAACATGCGAACATACATAAATACATATATAAGATTTGCAAATAGACTATACAGACACAGAGACGTATGCAAATATATGCAAATATACTTAAAGATATGTAAAGATATGCAAATAGGCCATACAAACATATATGTATGCAAATATATGCAAATATATGCAAAACATGTGAATACACGTAAATACATATATAGGATTTGCAAACAGACTATATAGACAGACACAGAGACATATGCAAATATATGCAAAAGTTGCAAACATACTTAAATATATGCAAAGATATGCAAATAGACTATACAGACATATATGTATGCAAATATATGCAAATACGTGCAAAAACATGCGAACACACGTAAATACATATATAAGATTTGCAAATAGACTATATAGACAGAGAGACATATGCAAATATATGCAAATATACTTAAATGTATGCAAAGATATGCAAATAGGCTATGCAGACAGACATATAGGAACAGGACCTCGACGCATTTAGACGCAAAACACCCAACGAGGGGGCCCCGCGAGACCACGCTATGCAAATAGCCTCATCAGTATGCAAATATATGCCGACCCGTGCAGCTGGGCGCCTCCCCGAGGCCCCGCGCCCGGGCCGGCGTCGCGCCACGCGGCCCCACGTGGGGGCGGCCGGCGGCGTGAGGGCGCGGTCCGCCGCGGCCCCGCGGGCCAATGGGAGCGCGGGGGCGGGGCCGGGCGCGCGGCGGGGATAAAAGCCGGGCCGGCCATTGGGCGGCGCGCGCGCGCGGGGCGGTTGCCGATCGGGCGGGGCCGGCGGCGCGAGGCGAGGCGGCGGCTGAGGAGCGGCGGGCGATGCTGAGCGAGGCGGAGAGCGGGGCCGGCGCCGGGGAGAGCCCCGCGGGGGAGGCGGCCAAGCCCGGCCCGGGCGGGGCCGCCCCGGCCCCCGCGCCCGCCCCGGCCCGCGGCCAGGCGGCCAAGCGCGTCCTGGGTGAGGGGAAGGGGCGGGGCCTCCGGCGCCCGCCGGCTGTTGAGGGGGCGGGGCCTCGAGCCGGGGGGCGGGGCTGCGCGCGTGCCTACGGGAGGTGAGGAGAAGGGGCGGGGCCTGGAGGTGAGCGCGTGCGGGGGCGGGGCTAAGTGTCCTGGGGGGCGGGGCCAAGTGCGTCCTTAAGGAGAGGTGGGTGGCTGGGATAGTGGGCGGGGCCAAGTGTTCTAGGGGTGGGGCTTTGGGGGCGGGGCCAAGTGTTCTAGGGGTGGGGCTTGGGGCCAAGCGTGTCCTTAGGGAGAGGTGGGGGGCTGGGATAGTGGGAGGGGCCAAGTGTTCTAGGGGTGGGGCTTGGGGCCAAGCGTGTCCTTAGGGAGAGGTGGGGGGCTGGGATAGTGGGAGGGGCCAAGTGTCCTAGGGGTGGGGCTTGGGGCCAAGCGTGTCCTTAGGGAGAGGTGGGGGGCTGGGATAGTGGGAGGGGCCAAGTGTCCTAGGGGTGGGGCTTGGGGCCAAGCGTGTCCTTAGGGAGAGGTGGGGGGCTGGGATAGTGGGAGGGGCCAAGTGTTCTAGGGGTGGGGCTTTGGGGGAGGGGCTAAGTGTTCTAGGGGTGGGGCTTGGGGCCAAGCGTGTCCTTAGGGAGAGGTGGGGGGCTGGGATAGTGGGAGGGGCCAAGTGTTCTAGGGGTGGGGCTTGGGGCCAAGCGTGTCCTTAGGGAGAGGTGGGGGTTGGGATACTGGGAGGGGCCAAGTGTGTCCTTGAGAAGGGGCAGGGCCAAGCATATCCTGGGGGGGGGGTGTCCTAGGTGGAGCTTGGGGAGGGGTGCGGCCAAGTGTGTCCCCTGGGAGAGTTAGGGGTGTCTGGGATATTGGGAGGGACCCAGTGTGTCCTTGGGGTGGGGCTGAGTGTGTCCTCAGGGGGCTGGGATATTGGGCAGGGCCAAGTGTGTGCTAAGGGTGGGGCTTGGGGAGGGGCAGGGCCAAGCAGGTCCTTGGGGAGAGGTGGGGGGCTGGGATAGTGGGAGGGGCCAAGTGTCCTAGGGGTGGGCCTTGGGGAGGGGCGGGGCCAAGTGTGTCCTTAGGGAGAGGTGGGGGGGGTTGGGATAATTTAAGGGGTCAAATGTGTCCTTTGGGAGGGGCAAGGCCAAGCATATCCTCAGGGTGGGGGGGCTGGGTATGTACTAAGGGTGGAGCTTGGGGAGGGGAGGGGCCAAGTGTGTCCTTGGGGTGGGGTTTGGGGAGGGGCAGGGCTAAGCATGTCCGTCGGTGGGGGCGGCTGGGTGTGTCCTAGGGGTGGGGCTTGGGGAGAGTCAGGGCCAAGTGTGTCCTCTGGGAGAGGTGGGGGATCTGGGATATTGGGAGGGGCCAAGTGTGTCCTAGAGGTGGGGCTTGGGCGTAGTTGGTGGGGCAGGGGTAGGGCCAGTCGCTGTCAAAGGGAGGGGAAGGGGTGCAAGGGGGATAATGGGTGGGTCAAGTGTGTCCTAGGGGGTGGGTTTGGGTGTAAGGGGTGGGACTTGGGTGGGGCGGGGCCAAGTGGGGTCTGAGAGGGTGGGGCTTGAGTGGGGGTGGAGCCAAGCATTGCCCAAAGGAAGGGAGAGAAAGGGGTGAAGTAGGGGGCAGTGGGTATGTCCTGGGGGTGGAGCCTGGGGGAGGAGGGTCCAAGTGCCTCTAAGGGGGAGGATGAGGTCAAGGGCGAGTAGGTTGTGTGCATCAAGGGAGGGGTTAAACCGAGCTGGAACAGCAGGGGTGGGGTGGAGCCAGCTACATTTGGGGGGAATCAAACAGACTCCAAATCAAGCAGGAATGGGGCTAAGCGTTCTTTGGGTGAGTAGAGGGGGTGGAGGTTGTGAGGAGACCCATTCTGGGCAGGGGGTGGGGATGGGAGGTGGCATGGCTGAGAGCTGAGGGGAATCTGAAAAGTGGGCTGGACCCCAGAGTGGGTGGAGCCAAACTGATGGGGGTGGGGCCAAATGGTGAGGGATGGGGGTGGGAAGGCACCTGGGGGCCTGTAAAGGGAAGCTGGGACCTGAAAGTGTTGGAGAGGGAGGGAATCCTAAGGGGCTGGGGGTAAATGGAGGCAGCCTCCAGGGAGGGATGGTTCTGTGTGTGAGGTTGTGGCTGCAAGAGGGATGGAGGGAGCTGGAAGGGGGATGGTTTGTGGGAGGGAGACTAGCTTCTTGCATTTGGAAAGGGGTGGTGGGATCAGGAGGGATGGGATATGTGGGTTGTGTAGGGGGAGATCATGGGCTTATCAGTGGTCCTGCCTGGTCTTGTAATCGGCGTCTATGAACTCGGTTGGCCATGGGAGTGCGGGGGAAGAGATGTGAAGGAGAGGGCGGCGTGGGGTGTGTATTGGGAGGGCTGACCCTGACTGGGGGTGAGTAGTATGGGGTTTCTGCCTTGGGGCTGGAGCACCCTAGACTTCTAGGGCTTATACAGAGGTGCTTCTCTGCCTACCCCATCAGCAGTGCAGCCGGATGGGCTGCCGGCTGAGGGAGGCAGGTGACTGACCTGTAACCTCTCAACTTTCTTTCCTGGGAAACAACCTGCAGCAACGCAGGTGCTGGGCACAGTTAAATGGTTCAATGTTCGCAACGGCTACGGATTTATTAACAGGTGAGCTCTCCACCCCCTGCTTAGCCTGTTGGGACTCATCGGGGCTGAGGCTGGGGGGCTCGCTGGCGGGGAGAAGAATGTCGGGCAGGGATCAGGCTTTCTCAAGCGGAGCTGAGACAGTGGTAACCATCTTTTCCCGAGCAAACCGCAGAGCTTAGGAGACCCCTCGGGCTTCTCAACTGTGAGTCCTACTTTGGTGGTCCTCCGACATGCTCCAGTGACACATTCCCACCTCTGCTCCGCCCTGCAAGTTCCTTCCCACCACCGTTGACACGGAGTGATTCCTGTTCCCCTCTGATGTGTGAATACCCGAGGGACAATGCTGAATTGGAACTGGGGGGGTCAGCTTTTTTAAATTAACCTGTGTGTACCTGAATGATAAAATGAAAACTGAAATAGACCTGCTTTCGACCAATAGTGGCCAGACTTTGAAAATCGTGTTTGACCAGGGGGAGTTCTTTTGACTAGGGTGACCAGATGTCCTGATTTTATAGGGACAGCCCTGATATTTGGGGCTTTTTCCTATATAGGTTTCTATTACCCCCCCCCCACTGTCCCGATTTTTCACATTTGCTATCTGGTCACCCTACTTTTGACAGGCAAGTAAAATACAGTTGTCACAGGGTGGATAGATGGAACTGCTGAGTTAATAGATTTTTGTGGCTAGTGCTGCCTTTTAAAATGGTCGGCACTTTGACTTGATTGGAACTGGAAGAGTATGAAGACCCAAAAGGCTTTTTAAAAACATCTTTCACTAGAAATTCTTTTTTCCGAAGAATTAATCAAGCTGCAGTCGCTTTCTTGGTGTCTATATGAAAACTTAAGCACTCTGTGCGTAAACAAGTTATCTTGGGAGGGAAACTCAAAGGCGCTGGGCTCTCTACCAGTTGAGATCCTAATGTGGTCCTCCACAGAGGCATCCAGCGAAGATGAGCCTTGATATCCCCAATGCTTTTTACGGGTTAGGCTAAACCAGCTGTAGTCCTACACGGTCAAAAACACTCTTCAAGAATCCGGGCTGTGGAGCCAGAATGGGGTGCGGGGGACAGTTCATTAAACACCTCGCTATTCGGGATTTGTTGTTCAAAATCAGCAGTGCAATTCTTCTCTCGGAAGCGAAATGACCAGTGTTCGCACCTCATGGAAATGCTGGGGGCAGGGCAGTGTTGCCTCTTGGCTGATATTCTTCTGCTTGAAGACTGGGTGTTTCTTTATTTGCTTAAGTCCTTGCTTTGATCCCTGACCTGCAAAGATTCTGTATTAACCTGCCACAAGTGGCAGTATCTCAAGTGGGCTTAGACCCCAATCTGGCCTTGGCAAATTGCCTTTGTGGCCAGATCCTCAGCTGGCATCAATATGAACCCCGCCCCCTCCAGCTGAGGATTTGGGTTTCAGTTTCTGCTGGGGTGTATAATAAGTGGGGTGTGAGGTTTAGGAACTCAGCCACAGGGCCATCCAGAGGATTCAGGGGGCCAGGGGCAAAGCAATTTTGGGGGCCCCTTCCATAAAAAAAGTTGCAATACTATACAATACTATTCTCATAGGGGGCCCATGTGGTGCCCGGGGTCTGGTGCCCCACTTGACCCTCCCCCGGGCAGGCCTACTCAACCAAGATATAATTGAGTTCTTCTGTCACGCTCCCATTGCCTGCGACACAATGCCCTCTGCTGGGTGTTCGGACGCGCTGAGCTCCTGATGTTGCCGGGATCTGCCACGCTCCACCTGGGCCGTTGCCTCAAATGTGCAAGTGCTGTGCCACCCCGGGGCGTGACCTTTCTCGCGGCCCTGAGCGACGTAGCTGGGTCGGCCTCCGTTTTAGGTGCAGAGATGGAGACCTTTCATGCATCCATTGTGGTGCTGTCTCCGCACCTGGAGGCTTTGACAGATGCTGCCTAGCGCTGTAAAATCCCACCTGATCCAGTGCCTTGCTCGAGCAGGGAACAGGAGGGTATGGGGATTGTGGGGGGGTGGGGGAAGCTTGGCAGCTGAAATCTGAAAGCACAGGGATGGTGGGCCCTAACCGAGGGAGAGGCAGGATTATGCAGGGCCTTGTCTGGCGACTTGTGTATGGGCCATGTTACTGTGCCAGGCATGGAGCCGGGATCACTCAAACTCTCTCCATCCCTGCAGGAACGACACCAAGGAGGATGTTTTTGTGCACCAGGTAAGACCTTGGGTCAGTTCCAGGAAGTGGTTCTCGTCGGTTGCGGGAGCTGGTTGGCACCTGGCGTGCCAGTTACCCGCCAGGCCTTCCCCATGCCCTCGACCAAGCACAGCTATCTCCCGGGCTCTCATTCTGTTCCTGGGCCTGCTCTCTGAGAAGCAGCATTTGCCGGGTGCACCTGGGGATAATGGGGCTCCACCTCTCTGATCACTCGAATTATAGCCCCGAGTGGCTCGTGAGCCTGTGGGTCTCTGAGGCAGCTGGGGCCCAGCAGCTGCAATTCTGCTCTGCCAGGGTTGAGGGAGTGCAGGGCGAGGAGGCGGAACTGGGGTAGTGCCGTCGGTTTCCAGGTGGGCAGTGACCCTTTTGGGCCACTCAAGTTTTGGCGGGACTTGACCTTGTAGTGCTGCCAGCCACTTGTTCTCCAGGCAGCGTGGTAAGGGAGCAGGGGAGGTGGTCAGGGGGCGGGGGTGTGGAAAGGAGTTGGAGTGGTTGGGGGGAGGAATAGGGGGTTGAATGCAGGCAGGTGTCCTGGGGGGGCAGTCGGGAAGGAGGGGGATTGGATGGGGTGGCAGGGGGCAGTCAGAACAGGGAGCAGGGGTGTGGTTGGGGCAGGACCCCTGCGGTGGTGGGGGGGCGCAGATAGGAAGTGGGAGCCAGGCCAGGACCCCCTCCCCTAACCGGCCTTCCATACAACTTCCAAAACCGGGTAGGGCCCTCAGGCCAAAAAGTTTGCCCGCTCCTGTTCTAGCACCATGGGGCAAGCAACGGCTTGGCCCGAACTGGGAGCATGGAGATGGTCTTGTTCCTGGATTAGGTTGCTCTCCACGTGAAGAGCTGGGCAGGAGGAGCCGTTGCTTCTCATCGGTCTCAGGGACCATGGGATGTAGCTTCAAATTCACCCATCTCCTGGGGCAAGCTGACCCCGGCCCCCCAATCTCTTCTCTCTGCTGCCGCCTCCAGACAGCCATCAAAAGGAACAACCCTCGGAAGTTCCTGCGCAGCGTCGGCGATGGGGAGACTGTGGAATTCGATGTTGTGGAAGGAGAGAAGGTGAGGCGGGAAGGCCAGGCCAATGCGTGCAGGGGAGCTGGCAAAGATTGGGGCAGGGGCAAGGCAAGGGGGTTGTTTCTGCCCCGGCTCAGGGCTTGTCTCCTCACATCTGCTGCAGGGCGCCGAGGCGGCCAACGTCACCGGCCCGGGCGGCGTGCCGGTGAAAGGCAGCCGCTACGCCCCCAACCGCCGGCGTTTCCGCAGATTCATCCCCAGGCCCCGGCAGACCCAGCTGCCGCCGCAGGACGCCACCAGGGTGGAAGGGGCCGCCCAGCCGGTCAGCGAGGGGGAGAGAGCCGACGACGCCATGCAGCAGCCGCCTCGCAGGAGGCGCCCTCTGCCATTCTTCTTCCGCCGGAGATTTCTGCGTGGGCCCCGGCCTCCAGTCCAGCAGCAAGCTCAGCCGGTGCAGGTGAGGGGGAAGCAGCCTGGTCTCTGCTAGCTGATCCCAGGCCCGATGGGGTAGTATTCGGGCCTGTAAGATGACAGAGTTCCCAGACACTAGCATAGCTCGTCTGCCTTCTTAGAGGCAGATCCGTCACAAGTAGGGTGACCAGTCAGCAAGTGTGTAAAATCAGGACAGAGTAGGGGGTAATAGGAGCCTATATAAGAAAGACCCAAAAATCAGGACTGTCCCTATAAAATCGGGACATCTGGTCACCCTAATCACAAGATTGTCATCAGTTATGTTTGCCATAGGGCACGGAAGGCGCAGAACCTAAAGATGCCACCCAGCCAGAGGGAGACCAGCAACCGCCAGCCCAGGCTGGGGAGAGAGCTCCAGCCCCTCGCTTCCGGCCCAGATACCGCAGGTAAGCGTGCAGAGGCCAGTTTCCTCTGGCTAGCGGGACGTCCCACTGCAGAGCAGGAGTGTGGGTGGGAGAGTGCGCCTTGGCGCTGAATGCGGGGAAGGATCCCTCGCTGGCTTGCTGTGCTGTTGGTCCCTTTCCCACAGCTGCCAGTGACCCGATTTTTGCTTTGAGGTCTCAAGTGGGCCAGTCTCCCAATTGGCTCTAAACCAAGCCTGTGCAATCCATCTGCCTCCTAAATTAAGCGTGAGGATTGTCAAAGGTGGGACTCAAAAACCCCCTTTTCATTGGGGGTTAAGGAACCAAATCTCATCCCGAATCTCTGCCCCAGTGGGGATATGGAAACCTTTTTTTGTGGGGCCACCATAGCAGGAGCAGAACACCCAGTTACTGTCCCCTTCCACGCTGTCCTAGCAGGTGATTTTGCTAGAAGAGGTCATCAAAGCTTGATTCCTTCCTTCGCACAGTTGAAAGCAGCGAGGCTCGGCCTGAGCCTGGCTCGGGAAAAAAGCGGCTTGGAATAATGATGGCTGGGGTGGAAAACCGTAACAGGAAATTGTCTAGCCTCCCCGGGCTAGACCGGGATTAACAGATGGGTATCTGCAAGTATCCCAAGCAGTGATTTGGGACCAGCAATCTGAAAGCGCCATCTCCCATCGTGCACGTAGCTGCTGTTTGGACACTGGGAACTGAGGTTCGCCCTGTTGCACTAAAACAATGGTCTCTTGGAAGCTGTGGGTTAAATTTGGCTCTGCATAATGGAAGGTGAGCCAGATATCTCTCCCTTTTTAGGGAGCAATAGCCAAAGCTGCACTGGAAAAGAGACCTCTAGTCTATGGGAAGTAATTCTCACGAATGCTGGCCCCCCACTAATCGTGAGGCCAGTCATTGGCCTAGCTGTGGAGGCATCAATACCAGTGTAATTGATATGGGATCTTAATGCTAGAGCTGCATGTACCCTACTGGTTGTATCTGGGAGCCTTCTAGGGAATAGGGAAGGGGTCCCCAACGCAGCGTCTGTGGGCTCCCACGGCCTGGCCGGCGGTCAAGCATCTGCCAAAATTCGGCGGCATTTCAGTGGACAAGCGGCGTCATCCAGAGGCATCATCGCCGCTGGATTTTGGCGGCATTTCAGCAGATGTTCAACTGCTGCCACAGTCCTTCATCTGGCGCCCGCCAGACGAAAAGGTTGGGGACCACTGGAAAAGGTTTCCCAACAGCACTAGGCCTTTGTCTTCACTTAGCACCACTTGCTACCTGTGTAGGGTTTCTACTAGGATATAACTTTTGATTGGGGGTGTGTGTGTGTGTGTGTGTGTGTGTGTGTGTGTGTGAGAGAGAGAGAGAGACTCTGCTCTAAAGGTGACTATACTTGTCTAGAGGGAAGTACCTTTATACCACTATAACTGCATCCAGACTAGGAGGGTTGTATTACTTTGTCATAGTCAGTGGCACAACTTGTCGATGGTACCTGAGGCACCCTGCTAGTTACGCCCCTCCATCCCCCGGATAGTGTGGGCAGCTGAAACCTTGGGTCTGGATGAGTAGTGTGTGAAGTGAATGAATTCCCGGTGACTGAGAGACTTGCTCGAATCAGGACAAGAACTGGTCAGAAAATGACTCCACTGAACATTTTGCATCTTCGGGGGGGGACCGAAATATTTTAATTCTGAAATGTTGCTATGGTGCATCATGGGAACTGTAGTTCTGGTGCCTCACGCACCTGTTCTCCTGGTCAGGCTACAACTCCCATGATGCACCCTGGTCACCTCTCTGAGGCAAGGCAATGCAGCATGGGAGATGGAGTTGTGATCAAGATGCCTGGACCATCTCTTCTCCCATGATGCATTGCCTCACCAAGAAGCAAGACCATGGCGCATCTTGATTTCTAGTATGAACAGGAGCATGAGACACCCCCCCAACTACAGTTCCCATGATGCACCTTGGACTTGCTTTTTGATTGGGTGGTGCATTATGGGAGATGGAGTTCAAGGAGTCAGACCATAGAGGGGAATGGACACACGATGCAGCCAAGCTACAATTCCCACGAGGCGCAGCTGTGACATTTCAGGAATTGAAATATTGTGGAATTGGGAACTCTTGGGCTTCTGAGCAGTCAGTTTCGAGGGAAACTATCAATATTTTTGTCAAACCTTCATTTAATCAAAACCCAGTTTTCCATCAGCAGGGATGAGACATTTTCAGCCAGGACACCTGAGTCCCATTCCCAGCTCCAGGCAAGCTGCTGCTCCATGGATACAATGGAAGTCCGGCTAATTCAGAGGGCTCAGGTTGCCGGTCGCACATTCACATTCTCGGCACGGAGTAGTGGTGCTAGTAAAAGGTTCTCTGGGAGTCCAGCCAAAGCAGGTTAGACTTTGTGGCCCTGCAGAGGCCGGCTCGTAACCCTCTTCACTCCCTCGCACCCGATCCAGACCCTTCCGCCCCCGCCCACCACAACAACCGACCACTGAAGGAGGCGACGGTGAGACCAAAGTGGTGCAAGGCCCGGCAGATGGCATCCGTCCCGAACCCCAGCGCCAGCGTAACCGGCCCTACTTCCAGCGCAGACGGCAGCAAACAGCTGGCACCCGGCCGGCGGCAGCAGAGGTGAGAGCTGGGGTGGGCACTTCCTTGGTGGCAGGTACTCGGTACCTAAAACCATGGCCACTCGACCCCTTTCTCAGACAGGGGAGCTCAGGGCAACTGGTGGGTGTGTGTGTGTGTTTGTGTTTGTGTACACATGCCTGCCATATGGGGAAATAGTGGGTTGAGTGGCCCTGCAGGGCATTTTGGGATAGGCATCAGAAGAGGCAGTTAACCAGGGGGGTCCAGAATCTAGCCCACCGATCGCAACAGGTGAGAGATGATCTCTGAGCAACTGAAAGCTGTAATGGGATAGGGGGCCTATAACCCTAAGCTTAATGGGAATAAGCTGCTTGGGATTTCCAAATGGTTAGGACCCCATCCCGAGTCTTGGAAGACTGAAATTCAAGTCCTGCTGTGCTCAGCTGTGTGACTGTGAGCATGTCACTTAGCTACTACGTAGCTCAGTTTCCCTCATCTAATATGGAGATGGTAGCACTGGCCTGACCTCATAGGGGTAGCGTTTCCCCTCCCACCTTAAAATAGCTGTAGCGCTTAAGTGGGGTGGGGGCAGAGAAGTACGTGAGAGAGATGGACCTAATGAAGTTTGAACCCCCAGTGTTAAAAGTGCAAAGACTTACTTAGATCCCAGCTCTTCAGTGTCTTAAACGTGGGGATCTTAGTGTAGCTGGTAAGACTGGCACTAAACTGGCCCCTCTCACAGTCACATGGCTCAGGGGTTTTGGCTGTACCTGGGTACTAGGGCAGAGGTGGGCAAACTACAGCCCACGGGCCACATGCAACTTGTGTGACCCTTCTGCCCAGTCTCTGAGTGCCTACCTGGGAGGCTAGCCCCTGGGCCGTCCCCTGCAGCCTCAGCTCGAGCTCCTAGGGCAGCACAGCTGCAGAGCTGTGGCCTGACCTCGTGCTGTGCCGTGGTGTGACTGGCTTCCGCCGGGCGGTGCAACTGCCTGTCCTGCTGCTCTGGGCACCAGTGCTCCAGGCAGTACGGTAAGGGGGAAGGGAGTAGAGGGGGCATTGGATAGAGGGCAGGGGAGTTCGGGGTGGTGGTGGTGGTCAGGGGATGGGGTTGTGGATAGGGGTTGGGGCTGTCAGAGGGTGGGGAACAGGGGGATTGAATGGGGGGTAGGAGTTCCAGGGGAGCAGTCAGGAAGGAGGCAGGGGTTGGATGGGGCAGCGGGGAGGCAGTCAGGGGCAGGGGGTCCGGGGGCAATTAGGGGGCAGGGATCCCGGAGGGGCAAGTCAGGAATGAGAGGAGGGGTTGGATGGGTCGGCAGGGTGGGGTGGGGGGCAGTCAGGGGCAGGGGTTCTGGAGGCAGTCACGGGACAGGGAACAGGATGTGTGTGTGTGGATGGGGCCAGGGGTCCCTAGGGGGCTGTCAGGGGACAGGGAATGGGGGTGTGTGGGGATGGGGCAGGGGTCTCCAGGGGCTGTCAGGGGACAGGGAATGGGGGTGTGTGGGGATGGGGTAGGGGTCCCCAGGGGGCAAGAAGCAGGGGGAGTCAGATAGGGAGGCAGGTGCTGGGCCATGCCTGGCTGTTTGGGGAGGCACAGCCTCCCCTAACCAGTTCTCCATACAATTTCGGAAACCTGATGAGGCCCTCAGGCCAAAAAGTGTGCCTGCCCTGGTACTTGGGACTCCAGTTTGGGGAGAGACAGGAGGGTAGAAAGGGGAGAAATTCTGACCTCCTGCATCCGCAGAATGCTGCCCAGCAACTTCTGCGGCAAGCCCCATAACTCCAGCTTGAGCTAGAGCGTATCTGAGGCCAGAGGCAATTTAAATTCTCCAGGGATGGAGAATCATCCTCTGCCCAACGGCTCAGGCTGCCTTTACAGCCCTGGCCCGGGAACAGGCCACCAGAGCCTTTTTCCAGTAGGCTGCAGCCCCACCAGCTGTTAGGCTGTGGCCTTATCAGATCAAGGAAGTTAACACAAGGTTGGGCCTGTGCTCCTGTGTGGGTGACTCAGTGGGTGGTGCCCTCCCCCGAGTCAGCACTGAACCAAGGCCTTAGCTACGGGCGCTCTGAAGCGCCCGCGTTCACCCGACTTAGATTTTTAAGGCCGGAAGGGATCATCTATCTGACATGGTATATGGATCGTGAGTCATTAAACTTCATCCTGTACTGAGCCCAGGAACTAAAGCGTCTTCCCAGGAAGGCCGGCCGATCAGGATCTAAAGCCGTTGAGAGGCCAAGAATGTCCCCCTTCCCTTTGGAAGTTGGATTCAATCGCTAGTTCCGCGCCCTGGGTGCTTTAATTTCCACAGCAATTTGTCTGGCTTTCATGTCCAGCCACCTTAGTATCTGGCACTCCTTTCCCATGCAAGTAGCGCTACACCGGTGGTCCCCAACCTTTTTCGTCTGGCGGACGACAAGCCACCAAGACCTGGCCAGCGGGCGAGCATCTGCCAAACTGCCCCCAAGAAATGGCAATATCAATAGGCATCGCTGCTGAAAATCAGTGGCGTTTTGGCAGCAATGCCTCTGGATGCTGCTGCTGCTTGGCGCGGGATTTTGGCAGATGCTCCGGACAGTACGTGGGCGCACATAGATGCCCTAATGGGCGCCATGATGCCCACAGGCACCGCATTGGGGACCACTGCATTGCACTAATCGTCATGGTTTGAGCTCTTCGACAAAATTAAAGTCGACCTAACTTATATCCACATAGAGCCTCTGCAGTAATTACATTGCTCGTGCATTTCTAAGCTTAGCTCCTCGTCTTGGTGGGGCATGTCCTCTTCAGGAGAGCTCGTATCAATTTGTCCCGTCAATGCCCTGCATTGACGGACGGCTCCTGAAAGCCAGTAACAGTCGACATAAGGTAGGGATAGAGTCCAGAGTGACCTAGACAAACTGGAGAACTGGGCCAAAAGAAATTTGAGGTTCAACAAGAACAGCTGAGCCCTGTGCTAAGGAAGGAAGAATCCCATTCACTGCTACAGGCTGGGGGCCGACTGGCTAAGCAGCAATTCTGCAGAAAAGGACCTGGGGGTTACAGTGGATGAGAAGCTGGATAGGAGTCAGCAGGGTGCCCTTGTTGCCAAGAAGGCTAATGGCATTTTGGGCTGTATAAGTAGGGACATTGCCAGCAGATTGAGGGAAGTGATTATTCCCCTCCGCACTGGTGAGGCCACACCTGCAGTTTTGTGACCAGTTTTGGTCCCCCCACTACAGAAGGGGTGTGGACAAACTGGAGAGAGGCCAGTGGAGGGCAACAAAAATGATTAGGGGGCTGAGGCACATGATTTATGAGGAGAGGCTGAGGGAACTGGGGTTATTTAGTCTGCAGAAGAGAAGAGTGAGCGGGGATTTGACAGCAGCCTTCAACTACCTGAAGGGGGATCCAAAGAGGATGGAGCTCGGCTGTTCTCAGTGGTGGCAGATGACAGAACAAGGAGTAATGGTCTCAAGTTGCAGTGGAGGAGGTCTAGGATATTAGGAAACACTATTTCACTAGGAGGTGGTGAAGCACTGGAATGGGTTCCCTAGGGAGGTGGTGGAGTCTCCATCCTTAGAGGTTTTTAAGGCCCGGCTTAACAAAGCCCTGGCTGGGATGGTTTAGTTGAGGTGGGCCCTGCTTTGAGCAGGGGGTTGGACTAGATATCTCCTGAGGTCCCTGCCAACCCTGATAAGTTGATAAGCAGCAGAGTGTTCTGCATTGACCTAACTGCGTCGGCCTTAACACGACACCGCTCGTGGAGGTGGACTTAGGTTGGCGGATGAGGTGGCTGTCGGCGGGAGGAATATTGAAGCGTAGACGCTTCCACATTTAGATAAACGTGAGCTGCCTTGCGTTGACCTAACTCTCACGCGTAGTCTAGCTTAAGTCTCTTGCTCCAAGCACTGACAGATCATTACGCCCCAGAGAACAGCAGGGGGCGCTAGCCCCATAGTCCAACCAGAGCACTTACGTGCTGCCTCCCTGAACTCCTGGGTCCGTTTCACCTGGCGCAGCAGCAGCTGGGCTGGCCTACAGGCAGCAAGGTGGTCTTCAGACAAGACACACTGGTGAATGAAATGCCTTATGATCTCTCCACCCTAGCCGACCGTTACCGCCTCCAAAGACCAGCCTGCTCTGAGCTCCGCCGCTGGGGGGGACACCCCTGCTGCCAGCACCCCGGCCACCGCTCAGGAACCAGCGGTGGAAGCCAGCAAACCGGCTGCCCCCGCTCCGGAGGGTCCCTCCCAGCCACTACCTGAGATCCAGCGACAGCTTGTGGATGTAAGCGCCCAGCTCTGGGCAGGGGACTGGGGGCGTAACCTGGTGCCACAGCGTGGCAAAATCTAGTGCTGCCAGGAAGCAGCTGTACAAAAACCAGTTAATTGTGGGGCATTCTCATGGCACCCAACTCTGTCTGGGAGCAGCTCCCGGCAGTTGGCGCTTCCTGGATCCACCCGGCATGTGTGTACAGCGAGCGCCATGCCCCCTGGCTGTAGGGCGTGGTTGGAGGTAGAAGAGCGAGAGGAGAGAACTAGTCAGGACCTGCACTGGGTGAAACCCGATGTGCCAACCATCCTGGCACGGTGCCCCTAGGAATGGCAAGCCCCATTAGCCAGCGTCTGCAGGGTTAGACAGGGTGCGAGTGGCATGGCCACGCTGACCGAAGGAGATCAGATGGCAGCTTATCCTCAAACCTGCACTAGGCTCACATTGCCACCAGAAGGCTCTGGACCATCAAGCGTGGCATCACGGTGGGCAATCTGGCTCCAGCAGGCTCCCAAATCAGCCCCTTGCCCACAGCCCTGGGGTCCTCTTCTCACCTCGACAGCAGCGGCCGCTCGTTGGCCACCCTCGGAAGCAGGAAGGCCTGGCGGGGGAGTCGCTAACCTGGGGTTTCTCTCTGCAGACTTCAACACCCGAGCCTGGGGGGGGACCCTGCTCCAGCCCTGCTGGCGTAATAGTGAGGGGATGCAGAGAGCTGCCAGCTGGTAAGGACCCTGCGAGGGAGGGGAAGGCGTCAGGGGCCAGTGGCTTGATATGGAAAGACTGGCATGGCAGGGTGAGCGGATCTCTTCTGCTCACTAATAATCCAGCTGGCCACCAAGTGATGGGGGGGGCCGGTAGCTTAGATCAGATACAGACTTGGGCTGGGCACTGGCCTATCCGATCTGGCCTCACCCCATCACGCTGGGGAACAGACCTTGATTAAGTTTAGCTCATTCTCCTGAGTGGTGTGGTCTTCCCCCCCCTACCCCCCCGACAGGGGCTTCGGTTTCAGAGTCTGACCACCTTTCCTCTCTCCTGTAGGTGTCCATCTTGCCCGTATCCCCAAGTTACCTCGTACTGCACAGAGACCCCAAACTCCACCCAGTCCCCCCTCTCCTCGCTGCTGATCGAAGCCAAGAATGTGAACCCCGAGGGGGGACTGAACACAAATCTTTAAGTTTAAAAAGGAAAAAACTTTTTTTGAGGGGCTAGTCCCCCGCCTCCCATAGCTTCCTCGGTTCAAAGGGAAACTGGCTGTTGAGACTTGAGTTAATTCCCTTCCTCCCCCCCTAATTTTTCTGAAGAGCACTTTTTGTGAACGTTGTGTGCAGTTTGGGTGTCAGTAAAGGAATTTGCACAGACTCCTGGTGTCGCCGGGTCTTTCCTGCCATGCTGAGGGGGCGAATGAGCCGCCTTTGGCAAAGCCACCATAGTCTGTGGATTGAGGTGGGACTCCTGGGTTTGATCCCTGGCTGTGGGAGGAGTCTCTCTGGGCTGAGGGGTGGGGCCTAGTGGGTTAGCCAGCCCTACTGCTCTGTCTCTTGTGCGAGTTCAAATTGGAGAGGAATGTTATTGCCACATGGAAGTGCTGTAAGCCTTCCACCCCCAAATTCTGAGCACCCAGAAGGCCTGTTGACTCATTACAGGTGCTCAGGTTGGCCTGTGATTGTGGATGCCTTTCTCCAAATATTGGCCTCCATGTCTCTGTGCCTCAGTTTCCCCATCTGTAAAACCCCTCCCTGCCTCCTGGGGCTGTGTCGAGAGCTAACTCTCCCTCCGTAAGGTGCTCTGATGCCCCACAAACCCGTGGAGAGCAGCATGGGTTTGAGCATCCAAAGGAACCCTGTATCCTCCTTCTGTGGATGGTAAGAGGTCTCCCCCCACTGCCTGGCCAGCATGCTCTGTGTACCCCTAATGGGGGGAGGGGGTACCACTTAATCTTAAGCCCAGTAGACAGTCCTAATACCAACTCTTTTCTCACAGGGGTCACCAGGACTCCTAATAGCTCCCAGGCTGGGCTGGGTTCGAACTCGCAACCTAAACATGAGGTGGTCTCTGACTCAGCCCCTCCCCACCGACCCATTTAAACCAGCTGATCTCTCTGGTGCAGGGCAATCGCACACGCCATGGTTTTTAGTAGCATGGAGGAGTTTTTGCGGTAAGACAAAAATCTTGCTTGAAAAGACAGGTCAGTCCTTATTTGGGTGAGCAAGATTCAGCAAGAGACACCACTTGGGCCGGCGTCCAGGCGGGCCTCTGCCAATGTGATACACAGGCCAAGAGAAATTCTCGTTCTCCAGCACAGGAGCTGGAGTTGAATCGAACTCTTGGGCGGCCCAGGGGCTGGTAAAGTTGACTTCTCACTGAAATACAGATGAGACTTAAATAAAGCTGCTGGGGAAAGGTTTTTGCATCCCTCTAAGTTCAAAAACTTTTACTGCCCTAAATCAGACACCAGGGGGATTTCAAATTTTCAGTCTTGGGTCAATAAACCTTTTTACTTTTTCCTCCCAATGTGATGAGCTTAAATTTCAAAATACAGTCGATCGCCCTATTTTCCAAACTAACCGGTGAGTGGGGCGTTCATAAAATTGAATATCTCAAATGCCAACAGAGCAGTTTCTACTGGAAGTGGATGGATTGGCGAGATCTACTTGTTCTTTGTTGCCTGAATGTTCATTAATGACTGTTTATGGTGGGCGAAAGGCTTGGGGGTAAATGGATTGTCCATAAGAGTAGTGTTTTCGAATGCCTTAGATCCTTGACTTGATCCTTTCAAAAACGCCTCTCCAAAACATTTTGACAAAGGCGAGACTTGTCTTTTATTTTCAAATGGGAGGAAGTGTCGCCCAACCCAGGCCTGCTTCATGAACGGTCTTGTCAAATATTTGGTGCGATTCCTCTCCAGCTTTGTCTTAATACAGGCAGAGACACTGAGCGGTGTGCAAATTTCAGCCAGACTCCATTCCACAATGTGGTTCCGATCTTATCGCCTGCAAGTTTTGCTGGCTATGCTTGTTAGGCCAGTGCAAACCCCCTACAGGGGATGCATTCCTTCCAAGGTGGGTGGGAGGCATCACCGTGCCCTCATAAAATTTAAACCCGAGACCTATTTGCAGCCTGCTCTAAACTAAGTTTTACTAGTAAAACTGACTTTCAGCCCATCTTTGTGCACATCCGCCCTCCGTTGTCCTGGCGCTAGCTGGCAACTGCTGCCCCAGACTGACGCAGGTCCTATTACTGATGGAAAAATGCCGAAGTGCATATGAGTATAGTGTTAGCTGGAATGCTAAAAATAGGCATTCGGGTATGGCCCTTCAATGTCCCACTCCTCATGACTTCTGCCCAGCGGTCACGCTGACTGGAAACCTGGCCTCAGTTAAAATCAGCTGTGGGTTTAACAAGTTTTAATTAAGCTGGTAGCGTGCCAGCTGAAACGAAAGGTGGTGAGCGAGTGTTCTCCTTGGCCACTGAGGGCAGGACAAGGAGAAAGCGGCGTAGTTAGCAGCCCGTGGAAAAACTTTCTAACTCCAAGCACAGCTGAGGTGTGGCGCAGGGTCTCCTGAGAGGAGATTGGGGCGGGGACAGACAGATAATATCCTGACTGAACTAAGTTCAATCTTATTGAATTAGCGTTAATACCTCTGTGTTACATTGTAGTAGAAACGCAAAGATTTCTGTGCGACGGTGAGACTGCATAGAACTGCTTTAACAGGAAACGGATATGTCTGAGGTGGATTTCTTAGGAAGTACGTCCACATTCTTCCCCACCACACCCAACCTTTCAAAACTCTGTCCTGGGGAGGAACACCCAAAGGTTGAGGTGGCTGCAGGGAAACTCTGGATAAAAGACCCCCCCCCCCCCCCCCGATCAATGTAACAAGGTGGATTAAACAAGGCATGAGGGTGCTTTTTTTTTTTCCTGAGCTGAAACTATGATTAAGTTGTGCCCCTGAGGTGAGAGAGTTCTTACTCAGAGCCTGTTTTTGGGTCGGCAGTTTTAGTACGTTTTTCTCAGCAATGCTGAAGAATGAAGTGGGAGTGTTTTAGAAAGAGCCAGGTAGGGCCACCTTTAGAACTGCAGCCCTCAGTCTGTTAGCAGTCCCTGAAGAGAAAGCAAAGGCGTCTCTTAAGGAAGACGGTCTTTGCTGTGACGTACGCAGTAAAGGCAGAAAATGTATCCAGCCTGGCCCGACTCTGGTCAGAAGGGAGCAAGAGGAAACCTCTGGCCGAGAGCAGCAACAGTTGCATTTGACTTTCTCGTGGTTTAACGTGCTCAACTTTAAGTCAAGTTAGAGGTTGTTCCTACCAAAACAGACGAACAGCATCACTGTCGTATACATGCAATGTTGCTGCAGTAAATGTACTTCTATGGGTGTGGTTTTGTCTGACCCAGCAAGCATGATAAGCAATTCCTCTGAAAATCCCACACGCCTTATAATTGCCTCTACCCTAAGACTTTTACTAATTTCTGTTATGCCCGTGTGACTTTTCCTTTATAAACTGCTTAACAACCTGCCCTGCCTTGTTTTAACTACGGGGCTCTGGTTACCTTCCTCAGCCTAGTTTGAATGCTCCTTTCTTCCAGCAGTGGATGTTGATCCAATAAATGCTCTTGCCTTACCCACTGTGGCTCTCGAGCATAGTTACATTGGCTGGGTGTCTTTTTATGATTTCCTAGGCATTGCATACTGTCTATTACAGGTAGCGCAGGGTTATTCTACGTGTCTAATTTTAAAATAACTTTTGGGGGTGGCCAACCGGGTAGAAACACTTACGCACCGGGCCCTACCAAATTCACGGTCCATTTTGATGAATTTCACAGTGCTGGGAGTTTAAAAATCTGAAAAGTCATCGTTTCAGATACTTACATCTGAAATGTCACGGTGGTATAAGGGTGGGGGTCTGACCCAGCCCCAGGAGCATCCCGTGCAGGAGAAGAGGAAGTCCCAACCCTCCGCAGCCCAGCCGGGATTAGCAGCTGGAGGGTCCCCTAGCTGTATTTCTCCTCAGTGCTCAGAGGTTAAAGGGGTCTTGGGCTGGCTCCGGCGGGGGGGGGGGTGACTACAGGGCCCTCCCCCACATACCATACTACCCTCACTTCTGTGCCACTGCTCTCTGGCCACCCAGCTCTGAAGGCAGTGCAGAAGTACGGGTGACAATACGTACAGATTTTCGCGGTTCAGAAAAGCAGATTTCACAGGCCGTGACACGTTTTTCACAGCCACGAATTTGGTAGGGCCCTACTTAGGCACTAACCCAACCCTGATCTAATTTTTAACAGTGGGGAGGGGCGGGGTTAGTTACTGGAACTAACTCCTGAGGGAAGTGGTGAATTCTCCATCGCTTGATGTCTTCTCAGCCAAGACTGGCTGCCGTCCAGGAAGAGGCATTAGTCCGACGCTAGTTACTAGGGGGGAAATGTGAAATTTTAATGGCCTTGTAGATCTGGACAGTCTACCGGTCCCTTCTGCCCTCTATGAATTGCAATGTGTTTGTTGCGGCAGAATATTAAATTAAGGGCATGCTCGAAATCCATCTAACCCCCCCCCACCAAACCAACAACACATTTAACTACCAAAATTAGCATCATCCAAAATGGGGAAGCAGTCTTTCCAGATGTGGTCAGAGACCGCTTCTCTCTGTCTCGGGGTTTCAAAATTCTGAGAATTTGCACACTCCAGCAGGAACTTATTTCAGACTAGAAATAAGGCTTCAATGTTTCTCGGTGCAGGCAATTAACCATTGGAGAATCCACCACCACCACCCGAGTAAATTGTTCCATCCCTGACAATTTTTAATTCACGAGGGGAGGTTTTTCTAAAAGATCTAGGAATTGGTCTGTTGAACTAGGGCACCGCAAAAATCTGGACCTGACTATAAATTATCACTCTCTTGTCAATATGAAACAATCTACTCACGGTGCTGTCAAATGCTGAGTGTAATTCATCCAGAAACCTGGGGATGAATTTCAGAATGGCACCTTTGCTTTGCTACAATGAATCTGTCTGTTCGTAGCCTTGTTTAAAGACCCTCAGATCTATTTTTCCCTTAAATCCTTTTCTCTTTCATAACATGCATCTCTGCCACAGGAGCAGTTAGATTCATAAGTGTCTACAATGAAGCAAATGCAACCACACTGGCCTCGGTTTGACTACGTCCTTTATATACAAAGAATTACTTACATTCTTCTCGCTGAAATACAAAAGGTCGCATAACGCGCTAATGCCTCTCCACGTGTCCCTGACATTAAGACAAGCGCCTCCGTTAATTACAAAACAGAAACTCTCTCAGATCCTACTAACGGTTCAGAAGCTTCCTAGCTTCGTCCGTAAACTGTCTTCAAGCACAGATATTGATCTCTTGTGCCTGTCATCTGCTTAAACAGGTTCTTTGTTTGTCCCACCCCAAACACAGCGGCGTGTCGGGTCTAATCACTAAAATTTTAGCAAGGTTGGTCTTTGTAGGTCAACGCAACTGTCTCTCTTCAGACTTCCATCAGTCAGCTAGCAGCCAAAATGGAGAGCAGTAATTTTAACAACTCTGTTCTGGGTGCTTCTGTATTTACAGCCTTCTTAAAAATAATCAGCCAACCAACCAACAATCCCACCATGTTTAACTAGCAAATTGTCCTGGGCTGCTGAGCACAGAGTCTTCCTAGCATCTTGTCTTCTGCATGCAAGGCTGAGGACACCATCCTGTTAAAACACAATAGCGGGCTAGGTGGACTATGGGTCTGATCCAATCGGGCCATTCCTTGTCCCTATAGATATGAGCTGTGGTGCGGAGGTCCCACATTCTGCGTTGACTTGCAACTGGTGTGGACTGCAGTTCACAAAACCCGATGCACCCTTTCTCATAAGCTTCCCCACCTTGGGCGATGGCTTCCCACCCCCCTGCCCTCCCTTGTCAGCCCCTTGCAACCAGTTCTCCTCCAAAGATGAGTTGACCATCTTCTCTTGACGCTCGCTTTCCAGGAAGAGTGGTGATGTCCCCTTAGATCTCCTACAAACCTCAGAAGATGGACGGGAAGGGATGTCCCAGGTCAGAGCATCCAGGAAATCCTGCTCTGCTGGCTTGGATGGAGCGGGGTGGAAGTTCTCATGATATTTGCCACTAGGAGTCAATCGCCAGCCATGGGGAGTTAAGAGTGACTCCACTGTATCGTAGGGCATGCATAGGGCAAAGAGTCACAGCTCCTGCCTGTAGGAGCCTTGCCATTCAGCGACGGAGTCACGGTGTTTGACGGCGTCCATGACGCCCGGCCTTCTTGCTCCAACCTTTCTAACTCTCGGCATTAGAGAACGTGATGAGGTCATGCTTGTTCTGGCCCTTTGGCTCAACTCCGTTGACAGCGGCGGGACCGTTCAGTAGGATCGAAAGAACTCCACCACAGTTTTGCATTCTCCTTCTAGGATCGAAAGAACTCCACCACAGTTTTGCATTCTCATCAACAGAAAAGTCTCCTGTCCCTGAGTTGACGCAGAATCTACTCCAACCATTGGAGTCAACAGTTCTGGAGCCTACTAGTGTCATACATTGCTCGGGAATGCCTGAACATCTGTTCCAGCTGCTGGATATGGTCTCGGGGAGGTCTTTTCCCCATCTCCGATTCCAAGAATGTGCACCCAGCTGAGCTGGATTCTCCTCCAGCTTCCCCTTCCTTTGTCACTTAACTGACCTCCTTCCGCAGCTCCCAACACGTCTTTATCTCCATACCTCTGACACACACACACACACACACACACACACACACACACACCACAATCACTCTTTCTCTCTCTCTCTATATATATATATATAATCTTAAAAATAAACCCCACAAAGCTAAAAACAAAACAACTAACCTAAAAATCTCTAAACCTTGCTGTGTCATTAAAGTGCTGGGTTACGGTTACATTCCTCGTGTCTCTCTCTCTCTCTGGCCGATTGCTCCTGCCCCACGTCAGGCGTTGTCGTCTGGCCCCAGACAGTCCAGCTCGGTGGAAGGTTTGACTTCGTGGTCTAATAGAGACGGGGTGCGTCGGAACGCGGCAGCAATCTGATCGAAGGTCCGGCCCCGCGTCTCAGGGACTTTGAAGTAGGTGAAGAGGAAGAAACCAAGGAGGAGGGCTGCGAAGATGAGGAAGACGTACGGCCCGCAGGCATCCTACGGGAGAGGAGAGGAGGGGTGAGTGCTGGATGCAAAGGGAGGTGCGGGCTGGTTTTGCCAGCGAGCGCATGTGAGATGCCATTTGTCCACCCGTGGCTGCAGTCTCTCCTATGCCGGCTTGTTCCCAGCCCTGCTGTGGGTCTGTGCCCCCCTGCCCACCGGCATATTCCCAGTCATAACGGCCAGCATTCACGATTTTGCCGCCTGTGTGCTCATGCGTATCTAAATACAGTTGTGTAGCATTGCACGTGTGCGTGCACAGCGTTGTGTGGTGGTGTGGGTGCACACGGGTGCATACCCACACCCCGAGAGTTGCTTTGCATGTGCCCGCCTGTGCAGGGCGCACTCACCGCCATGGACTGGAAGGCCATGCCGATAATGAAGTTGCAGGTCCAATTGCAGCCCCCGGCCACTGCCATGGCCGCCGGGCGGGGCCCCTGGCTGAACAGCTCGGCCACGATGAACCACGGGATGGGCCCCGGCCCGATCTCGAAGAAAGCCACGAAGCCGAAGATGGCCACCATGCTGATGTAGCTCATGGCCGGCACCCGATCCTGGCGGGGGAAAGAGACGGGGCTGAGAACCCGCACTGCGGGTGGTGGCCGTCAGTGCTGATGCCCCAGCGCAGCCCTACGGGGGACGCCGTGCTCAGCCCGAGACTCCCATTTCCCAGCTACTCACCAGATACACCAATGCCACCGTCATCACCACGGCACACACCATCATGCCTGCCAGCCCCACCAAGTGCAGCGTCCGGCGACCTGCCCGTTCCACCAAGAACAGCTTGTGGAGAGAGGGAGGGAGAGACAAGGGCGACAGAAATAAGATTTGGGAGGGGTGTGGATGGACACCCCCAAGGGGCGGCTGGCTGGGGGGGTCTCTTACCGAGACAACGGTGAAGGCAGCGTTGATGGCCCCAGCGCCGATCGTGGCGAACACGGGCTGTTCCAGCCCGGCTGACTCAAAGATACTGGTGGAGTAATAGAATATCTGGGGGGCAGAGAAGGGGAGGTCAGAGCTGGCCCAAGTGGGACCCCCGCCCCCCAGATCCCATGGGGTCTCACTTTGCTCCCGCTTCTCCTTCAGGCTCCACCCCATCCACCAGGCTCCTTCCTTCTCCGGTTCCAACCCCATCTGCCAAGCTCCTCCCCCCCAACCAAACTCCCTGTCAGACTCCACCCCCATTCTGGTCAGGTAGACTCAGCCCCCCAATTCCCCCATCTCTCCCATCCAGGCTCCGCCCTGATTCTCCCAAGCCCCACCCCCAGCAAGCTCCACCCTCTTCTCTCCCAACCAGGCTCTGCCCCAATTCTCCCAGACCCCACCCCACAAGCAAACTCCATCCCCATCTCTCCCATCCAGGCTCCACCCCAGTTCCCCCCAGGATCCACCCCCAGCCATTCACCTAGCTCCATCCCCATTTCCTCAGGTTCCTCCCACCATCTCCCCAAAGCCCCACCCCCCACCAAGCCCCATCCCCATCTCCAGGCCCCGCCCCATCTTCCCCAGGCTCCTCCTCCAGCCAAGCCCCGCCTCCCCTCACCGCATTGATGCCGGAGAGCTGCTGGGACAGCTGGAGCACCACAGCGATGAGCAGCGGCTGGCGATAGATCCGGCAGCGGAAGAGCTGGGTGATGGAGACCTTGCGTTCCATGTCCATGCGTCGCTTCTCCTCCTTCATCTCTGTCAGGGCCTCGCTCACGTCGCTGCGCCCCGTCAGCCGCTTCAAACCTGCCGGCGCGGGGACAGCGATGGACGGAGCGGTGACGGACCGAGGGATGGCGGATGGACAGATGGATGGGACAACTCACGGGGATGGAGGGATTGGAGCGATGGTAGGTAGATAGATGGGGATGGATGGGTTGGGGATGGATGAGTAGATAGATGGGGACGGATGGGTTGGGGATGGAGGGATGGATTAGAGATGGACAGACGGGTAGGTAAGTAGATGGTGTTGGAGTGGTGGGTTGGAGATGGACAGATGGGTAGGTAGGTAGATGGGGATAGAGGGATGGGTTGGGGGATGGACAGATGGGTAGGTAGATGGGGATGGAGGGATGGGTTGGGAATGAACGCATAGGTAGGTAGGTAGATTGGGATGGAGTGGTGGATTGGGGATGGACAGATGAGTGGGTAGATAGATGGGAGTGGATGGATGGATTGGGGGATGGATAGATGGATGAATTGGGGTGGATGGATGGATTAATAAATGGGTTGGAGGGATGGATTAGATGGATGGGTAGATAGATGGGGACAGAAGGGTGGATACATGAATCATGGATGGGTAGAGAGGGCAATGGATGGGTGAGTGGATGGATGGATCGACGGATCGGAGATGGAGGGATGGATAGATAAGGGAATGGACGGAGGGGGTTGGATACTGGAGTCATGGATGGGTAGCTGGATGGAGGGATAAAGAAGAGAGGATGGACGGGTGGACAGAGGGATGGATGGGTGGAGCGACGAGTGGATAGGTAAGTAGGATTTGGAAGGGAGAGATCGGTTAGATCAGTGGTTCCCAAACTGCGGACCGTGGGCCACTAGCCACCCAATCAGCACAGAGCTGGGGCCCATGTGACATGCTCAAGGCCATAGATGTAGCACTGGATGCAGCCCAGAATGGTAAATAGGTCGAGAACTATTGAGTTAGCGGGATGGGTGGCTGGATAGATAAAGGGATGGACAGATAGATGGGTAGAAGAGGGGATGGATGGACAGATGGACGGATGGATGGGCAGAAGAGGAAAGGGATGGGCAGAAGAGGGGACGGATGGATAGGCGGGCTGAAGAGGGGATGGGCTGACAGACGGCAGGACGGGTGGGCGGGCGGAAGCAGGGATGGGTGGACAGATGGAAGGACAGGTGGGTGGGCAGAAGGGACGGATGGACGGGCAGAAGGACGGGCGGGTGGGCGGAAGAGGGGATGAGTGGACAGATGGCAGGAAAGGTGGGCGGGCGGAAGGGGACGGATGGACAGATGGAAGGACGGGCGGGTGGAAGAGGGGACAGATGGACAGATGGAAGGAGAGGTGGGTGGGCGGAAGAGGGGACGAATGGGCAGGCAGAAGGTGACGGGTGGACGGATGGCAGGACGGGTGGGCGGGCGGAAGCAGAGACGGGTGGACAGAAGGACAGGTGGGCGGGCGGGCAGAAGAGGGGGCGGATGGGTGGAAGTGGGGACGAGTGGACGGACGGGTGGGCGGACGGAAGAGGGGACAGGTGGACGGATGGAAGCGGGGACGGGTGGACGGACGGCAGGACGGGTTGGAAGCAGGGAGGGGTGGACGGACGGAAGTGGGGACGGGTGGACAGACGGCAGGACGGGTGGGCGGGCAGAAGAGGGGACGGGTGGACGGACGGCAGGACGGGTGGACAATTGGCAGGACGGGTGGGTGGGCGGAAGTGGGAGCGGGTGGGCGGGCGGAAGAGGGGACGGGTGGACAGAGGGCGGGATGGGTGGACGATCGGCAGGACGGATGGGCAGGCGGAAGAGGGGACGGGTGGACAGACGGCAGGACGGGTGGGTGGGCGGAAGCGGGAGTGGGTGGACAGACGGCAGGACGGGTGGACGATCGGCAGGACGGGTGGGCGGGCGGAAGAGGGGACGGGTGGACAGACAGCAGGACGCGTGGACGATCGGCAGGACGGGTGGGCGGGCGGAAGTGGGAGCGGGTGGGCGTGCGGAAGAGGGGACGGCTGGACAGACGGCAGGACGGGTGGACGATCGGCAGGACGGATGAGCGGGCGGAAGAGGGGATGGGTGGACAGACGGCAGGACGGGTGGACGATCGGCAGGACGGGTGGGCGGGCGGAAGCGGGAGTGGGTGGACAGACGGCAGGACGGGTGGACGATCGGCAGGACGGGTGGGCGGGCGGAAGTGGGAGCGGGTGGGTGGGCGGAAGAGGGGACGGGTGGACAGACGGCAGGACGGGTGGACGATCGGTAGCACGGGTGGGCGGGCGGAAGAGGGGACGGGTGGACGATCGGCAGGACGGGTGGGCGGGCGGAAGCGGGAGTGGGTGGACAGACGGCAGGACGGGTGGACAGACGGCAGGACGGGTGGGCGGGCGGAAGAGGGGATGGGTGGACGATCGGCAGGACGGGTGGGCGGGCGGAAGAGGGGACGGGTGGACGGACAGCAGGACAGGTGGACAATCGGCAGGACGGGTGGGCGGGCGGAAGCGGGGCCCGTGGCGGGACACTCACTCTCTTTGGCCTTGGACTCCTTGTTGCGGATGATGTAGAGGTACCGGGGGCTCTCGGGGCAGAAGGGGAACAGCACCAGCTGCAGGGCCGAGGGGGCCACGGTCAGCCCCAGGAGCAGGGGCCAGAGCTCGGGGCTGCCGAGGAGGGAGTCCAGCCCCAACACCTGCCGGGGGCGGAGACAGGGAGATTTCAGGCCGGCACCCCCTGCTGCGCCCCCCGCGTGACCGAGCCAGATCCCGTGCCCTCCGGTGCCCCCCGAGCGCCCATTACCTGGGCAATGAGTATCCCGATGACGAGGGCCAGCTGGTGCAGGGTCCCCAGCGCCCCCCGCAGGTGGGTGGGGGAAATTTCACCCACGTACATGGGGACCAAGCCAGATACCAGCCCTGGGGGAGAGGAGAGGGGAACCGCAGATTAGCAGGATGTCTGGGCGGGATGGGGGAGCGTGCCCCCTAGGTCTGTGGGGGGAAGTTGAGGCATAAGGTGGTGACCGCCCCCTCACATACACAGTGCCCCTTTAAAAGGTGGGGCTTGTATGCTAATGATGGGGGGTGGTATCTGTGACATGCAGAACCCAATGGCGGCCCCCACCCACCTCCGTCCACCCCACCCATCCACATCCTGACCCATGGCCCCACCCATCCCCCATAGCACCCACTCCCCCACCCCCTGGCCTCGCACCTCACCCCATGCTCCTAGGCGGGGCCCCCAGATCACCTCCCCCCACCCCTGCCATCCGATTGGCCCACGGGCGCTGTCCGTTACCTGAGTAGGCACCAATCAGGAACCGGCCGAGGATCATCATCTCGTAGGAGCAGCCCAGCTTGGCCAGCCCCATGAGGGCCCCTCCCAGGAAGGCCAGGGCGTTATTGATAATCATGGCCCGCTTCCTGGGGGGGGGAGAGAGGCTGAGACACCCGGGACCCCGGCCCCATATGCCCTGACCCCCCCCCGATCAGACCCCTACTGGCTGCCCCGCCCCCCACACCACAGCGCCCCCTGCCCCACTCCCTGCCCCGCAGTGCCCCCTAGTGCTGCCCTGGGGACAGCCCCCTGCCAGGGGAGAGCGCCCCCTGCTGAGCCCCAACCCCGCACCCTGCCCCACAGCGCCCCCTAGCACCCCCTGGGGCCAGCCCCCTGCCAGGGGAGAGCGCCCCCTGCTGCCCCCGCCCTGCTCCCTGCCCCCTAGCGCCCCCTAGCGCCACCCTGGGGCCAGCCCCCTGCCAGGGGAGAGCGCCCCCTGCTGAGCCCCAACCCCGCACCCTGCCCCATAGAGCCCCCTAGCGCCGCCCTGGGGCCAGCCCCCTGCCAGGGGAGAGCGCCCCCTGCTGCCCCCGCCCTGCTCCCTGCCCCACAGCGCCCCCTAGCACCCCCTGGGGCCAGTCCCGCCTGCCCAGACTGCCCCCCCCAAGTGGGTGGCAGCGGGGGGTTACCTGCCCAGCCACTCAGAGATGACCCCCACCAGGAAGGAGGAGATCATGCCCCCGATGGAGAAGATGGCGACCGACAGGGACCAGAGGGTGGTGAGCGTGGAGAGCTCGATGGACGCGTTGTGCCGCGCCAGCCAGGTGGCGTTATAGTTCTGCTCGATGATCTGGGGGGGGGGTCGGGGGGGAAAAAGGGGGTCACTGCCTGGTGCCCCTCACTCCCCACCCGCAGCCCTGGGCCCCCCTCCGCTCAGCTCCACACTCCCTCTTCCTTAGGGGTGACGCTGAGGGGGATGTGCCCCCTGCCCCATTCCCCACCCCCCCGAGCCAGCTAGACCCTGCCCTGGGGCCGGGTGGGAGCCGGCGCCCCCTAGAGGGGAAAGTGTGTTGGGGGGAATCTCTTACCTTTTGGGGGGCATTTATGACACCGATGTTGTACCCACACTGCAGGGACCCGAGCACGGCCGTGAAGACCGACAGCACCAGGGTCGAGGTTATCCCCGGCCCGGCGTCCGGCGGGACTTCGTCCTCCTGCGGAGACACAAGGGGCGCCCCCTGCAGGTGAACTCCCCGCATCCCCGGCACCACCTCCTTGCACACCCAGCACCACTGCGGGACAGTTCACAGCAATGGGTGTGCAAACACTGAGAGCATTGCACGCCCACCCCCGTGCAAGTTGCACGACCCCGTGCAACGGTGCCCAGGTTTGCCCCGCCTCTGCGTGACTACGGAGAGAAGGCAAAGCCTCGTGCAAACCCAGACAGGGCTTACATCGCCTCGCACGCCGGAAGAAGGGTAATGTGCCCCCCCGTCGTGCAAACACGTAAGGATTTGGCAGCATACGTGCGAGCTCGCACATCCCCTTGTCCTCTGACTAAGCCTGGCCTGGTCGCTTCCCCTGCCATCATCTGCTTCCAGTTCCAATTCCCACATGACCCCCCCGACCGAGATCGGGGCCCCGGCGCGCCGGGCGCTGCACAGAGTGAGAAACAATTGCATAACCCACGTACCCCGCCCCCACCCCAGGGCCCGACTTAAAGGGCAGGGCACCTCTGTGGCTGGCAGACAAGGTTGGGCACTTGGCATCGAATCAGGCACAACTGCACCTCTGAGTGGGGGAGGGGGAGAGACAGTACGGTCTACTGGTTAGAGCAGGGGGGGCTTGGAGCCAGGACTCCTGGGTTCTCTCCTGGCTCTGGGAGGGGAGTGGGGGCTGGTGGGTCAGAGCAGGGAGGGCTGGGAGCCAGGACTCCTGGGTTCTCTCCCTGGCTCTGGGAGGGGAGTAGGGGCTGGTGGGTCGGAGCAAGGGAGGCTGGGAGCCAGGACTCCTGGGTTCTCTCCCCAGCTCCAGGAGGGGAGTGGAGACGGATGGTTAGAGCGGGGGGAGGGGGCTGGGAGCCAGGACTCCTGGGTTCTCTCCCCAGCTCTGGGAGGGGAGTGGGGGCTGGTGGGTCAGAGCAGGGGGGGCTGGGAGCCAGGACTCCTGGGTTCTCTCCCCAGCTCTGGGAGGGATCGGACACTGAAGGTTCATTCATTCTGCTCCAATGCAGTCCCCCCCACACCCCAAAATACCACCCCTGATTTCATCCACTGTTCTCTCTGCATGGACAGACCCCCGACAAGGCCATATCCCCGTGGTGGCGGTGGGGGGGAGCATGGGTTTGGGGAGCCCTCTGCACACACACACACACACACACACACACACACACACCATCTACCCGTCCCTCCCAGCCCCAGCGCTGACCCCTCAGGCATTGGTGAGGCCACGGGGGTCGGTGGAGGGCTCCCCGGAAATATCAAGGATTAGCACCCCGCCTATCAGTGTGTGTGTGTGAGGGGGGGGATTATAAAACAGGGGGGACAGATCCCTTCCCACCCCCCCGCCAACTCCCCACCCCTGTCCTCATGCTGATGGCCTGGAAGGGCTGGGCCCTGCCCCAGAAAAGCCTTGGCCGAAATAAGCCCTTATTAGGAAAAGCCCCAGAGCCCGGATGCCCAGGAAAGGTAAACAGTGAAAGGCTGGGGCGGGTCTGCCTCCTCGCTGCCCCCCCCCCCAAGCCCCAGGGTGGGGCCTGGCTGGCTCAGGGGGGCGGGGAATGGGGCAGAGGCCTGTCCCCTCTAGGGGGCGCCAGCTTCCGGTGGGGGGCTGGCTGAGGGGACTGGGGTGGGAGATGGGGGAAGGGATACACTTGAGCTGTGTGCGGGGGCCCGACGGGGGACCCAGAGTCCCCCCCTATACGCACCCCATTCCTCCGTGCAAACACACAGAACATGCTGCACTCACACACTTGTGCACATATGAGTCACACACACACGTCACTCACACACACACCTCATACAAATTAGTCACACACACACACAAATCACTCTCACACACACACCTATCACACACACACATCACTCACTCACACACACGTCACACAAACAAGTCACACACGCATAAGTTACACATACACACACATGCTGCACAAACAAGTGACATGCACAAGTCACTCACACACACACACGTCACAAATGAGTCTCACATGCACAAGTCACACACACGTCACACAAGTGAGTCACACGCACAAGTCACTCACACACACACATCACACAAACGAGTCACACATGCACAAGTCACACACACACCAGGCCTGTATGCAAATCCTGCTTATACAAACAGACCAAAGGCAAATTGTGGTCCACATTTTTCTGCATCCTCCCACACACCCCCCCCGGCCGTGTGCACAGTGAACGCAAGGCCTCCCTCTCTGTGCCTCACACAGACACACACAGACACACAGACACTCACCCGATTCCCTTCAGCAGGGGGCAGCACTCTATACACACACAATCACACACACCCATACAAACATACACCCCACACACAGACACACACACATTCCACAAGCACACACAATCACACACACCCACTGACACACACACACCACACACACATACCACAAGCACACACAATCACACACACCCACTGATAAACACATACCACAAGCACACACAATCACATACACACACCACACACACACATACCACAAGCACACACAATCACACACACACACCACACACACACATATACCACAAGCACACACACACACACACTTTGATTCCCTAGAGCCGGGGGCAGCACTCTGCGTGCACACACGCACACACACACACACACACACTGACACACACCCTGATTCTCTCCAGCAGAGGGCACCACACACACACACACACACACTCTCCAGCAGGGGGCAGCGCTGCCCCCCCGTACCCACATCACCAGCCCCTCCTCCTCTGTACGAACCCCCCCAAACCCCACAGCACCCCCCCAATGAAAAGTCCCCTCTGGCTACTGACTCAGTGTCACTGACGGGGGCAGTGGAAAACTGTGTGGGGGAGGCACACGTGTCCTAGATAACACAGACCTGACATGACACCATAGGTGTGTGCTCCATAACACAGACCTGACACAACACCACACACGTGTCCTAGGTAACACAGACCTGACATGACACCACATGCGTGTCCTAGGTAACACAGACCTGACATGACACCACATGCGTGTCCTAGGTAACACAGACCTGACATGACACCACATGCGTGTCCTAGGTAACACAGACCTGACATGACACCAAACGCATGTGCTGTGTAACACAGACCTAACACAACACCACACGTGTGCTACATAACCCAGCCCTGACACACCACATGCATGTGCTACCTAACACAGACCTGACATGACACCATACATGTGTGCAAGGTAACACAGACCTAACATGACACCCCACGTGTGTGCTAGGTAAGACAGACCTGACATGACACCACACATGTGTGCTCCATAACACAGATCTGACACACCACCACATGTCAGGTCTGTGTTACCTAGGACACACATGATACCACATGCATGTGCTAGGTAACACAGACCTAACATGACACCACATGCATGTGCTACATAAGACAGACCTAACACAACACCACATGCATGTGCTAGGTAAGACAGACCTGACATGACACCTCACACGTCTGCTAGGTAACACAGATCTGATGACACCAAATGTGTGTGCTAGGTAACACAGACCTGACACAACACCACATGTGTGCTACGTAACCCAGCCCTGACACACCACATGCATGTAGCACCTAACACAGACCTGACACGACACCCAGGTATGTGTTATAATAGGCCCATTTATCCTCACATGTGCTACATGACGCAGGCCAGCTACAAAGTGCCACATGCGTGTTCAGTATAACAGGCACTTTCCCCCTGTGTCCAGTACAACAGAAAGTGTCACATATATGGTCTGTAGCACATAGGACATTTTAACCCTCCCATGTGTGGCGTATTCAGATGCACGGTTCCCCCACACGTGCAGCATAACATAGCCAAGACACAAGGGGCCCCCACACGTGTTCAGAATAACAGACACACTCCCCCACTATAAGGGACACGTGTCTTCTAAACCCACTGCCCACTCTGTAGACGAAGATGTATTAAGCATCTTCACGTAACTTTCATATGACTTTGTATTATGCTTCTCCGTATAGCCCTGTATAAGCTGTTTTCCTACAATTTTGCGCCAAGGCCTTTGATATAGGAACTTTGTCCGAGATCCCTGTGTAGACAAACGTACAGAAAAGTTGGTGTTAAGCCCTGGGATCATGTTCTAGCCCCTAAGGAGAGTTAAAGTAGAAGGAAAATGTCTTTTTGCTAGCAGTAGAATAAGATCTCCCCCCCCACACACACACTCCCTTAGTCAATTGCCGTGTTGACTGAACGAGGTGTGACATAGGTGTGGAAGGCGGCACCTCCAGACAGCTGCAACCCTTGCAGAGGGGCTGGGAGCCGGACCCAAGGACAGTAAAACGTGTCCAGTGGGCTCGTTAAAGAGGAGCAGACACACCGATGGCCTCGGGGGTTAGAAGCCAGCACCTTCCTTTGGAAACACCCTCTGTGCCGCACTGGGACGACACCCACAAGGAAGCAGCACAAAGGACCAGCGGACACACATTTTGGAGCTGGTACAGATTCGCAGGAGAGGGAAGCGGCTGTAAAGGTAAGGTGTCTTGCAGAGGACCCCGGGTCTCGTCTTGTCCACATGGGAACATCGATCCGGATTGGCAGAGGCCCGGCTCCACCCCATCCCCCAATCTAACTCACCTGGCCAGTCCAGTTATGGGGAGCAACTAATTGGTAACAACAACATGACATCACACGTGTGTGCTAGGTAACACAAACCTAACACAACACCACACACGTGTGCAACGTAACCCAGACCTAACAACACCAAACACATGTGCTATGTAACACAGAGCTGACACAACACCACCCATGTGCTATGTAACCCAGCCCTGACACAGCACCACAGGAGTGTGCGACGTAACCCAGACCTGACAACACCAAACACGTGCTATGTAACACAGAGCTGACACAACACCACCCATGTGCTATGTAACCCAACCCTGACACAACACCACAGGAGTGTGCGACGTAACCCAGACCTGACAACACCAAACACATGTGCTATGTAACACAGAGCTGACACAACACCACACATGTGCTGTGTAACCCAACCCTGACACAACACCACATGCCTGTGCGATGTAACCCAGACCTGACAACACCAAACACATCTGCTATGTAACACAGACCTGACACAACACCACACATGTGCTGTGTAACCCAGCCCTGACACATCACCACATGCGTGTGCTACATAACCCAGACCTGACATGACACCACAGTGTGCGTGTGTGTGTGTGTAATATATCATATGCATATGATACAGTGTTAATGAATACATGTATTACTAATAAATGTGGTGTTTTGCCTGATTCCCCCTGAAAAGATCCTGTGCGGTACCCCGTGTGTGACAAAACATATATCAGATTACCACACGTGTTGTCTATAACATAGGCCCACAATCCCTCTCCTGCGTGCTCTGTAACACGGCCTGGCTATACAGCCCCAGACATGTGTTCCAGATAACACAGCTGCCCAACGTCCTGCACGTGTCCCGTGAAACAAAAGCCACCATCCTATACAAGGCGTCACATGTGTGTGCTATGGAACACACTGACTGCTCATGTGTGCTGTACATGGGGCCCTGCCAAATCCACGGCCATGAAAAACAAATCATAGACTGTGAAATCTGGTCTCCCCCCCCCCGTGAAATCTTGTCTCCCCCCACCCCATGAAATCTGGTCTCTCCCCCCCCATGCCCACCCCATGAAATTTGGTCTCTTCCACCATGAAATTTGGTCTATTCCACCATGAAATCTGGTCTCCTCCCCCGTGAAATCTGGTTTCCCCACCGTGAAATCTGGTTTCTTCCACCGTGAAATCTGGCCCCCCACCCATGAAATCTGGTAAGCTTTTACCCTATCCTATACAGATTTCACGGGGGAGACCAGTGTTTCTCAAATTGGGGGTCCTGACCCAAAAGGGAGTTGCGGGGGGGTCACAAGGTTATTTGGGGGGGCTGGTATTGCACCCTTACTTCTGCGCTGCCTTCCAAGCTGGGCTGAAATCAGGAAATTGATGCTTTTTACCCTCATGAAATGGACCAGAATAGCTGATACGCCAGCCACACGTATGCACCTGGGCCAGCCACATGGGGTCACACGTGTGTTCCAGATAACATGCAGAGGTGCCCCACCTGTGCTGTATCTCACATTAACACCCCCCCGCTGCCGCTGTGTAACATCGATCAACCACACATCGTCACACGCGTGTTCTAGATAACACACAGAGATGCCCCACCTGTGCTGTATCTCACACTGAGGGCTTGTCTACATCAGAAAGTTGCAGCGCTGGTGAGGGAGTTACAGCGCTGCAACTTAGGAGGTGTACACATCTGCAGGGCACCACCAGCGCTGCAACTCCCTGTTTGCAGCGCTGGCCATACTCCCGTTTTGTCTCGGGTGTAGAGGATCCGGCGCTGGTGATCCAGCGCTGGTAATCAAGTATAGACACTTACCAGCGCTTTTCTTGACCTCCGTGGAATAAGCAGGTATCCCAGCATACCTGAGGAAGCCTCTGGTAATCAAGCTGGTCTCCTTCCCCGGTTTGCTCTCGCGTTCCCCGAACCCCGAGCAAGCAGGTCTCCTTCCCTGAGGTTTGCTGGGTGGTTCCGGGAACGCGAGAGCAAACCGCGGCGAAGCTGGTCTCCTTCCCCGGTTTGCTCTCGCGTTCCCCGAACAAGCAGGTCTCCTTCCCTACGGTTTGCAGGGTGGTTCGGGGAACGCGAGAGCAAACCGCGGCGAAGCTGGTCTCTTTCTCCGGTTTGCTCTCGCGTTCCCCGAACAAGCAGGTCTCCTTCCCTGCGGTTTGCAGGGGGGTTCGGGGAACGCGAGAGCAAACCGCGGCGAAGCTGGTCTCCTTCCCCGGTTTGCTCTCGCGTTCCCCGAACCCCCGAGCAAGCAGGTCTCCTTCCCTGCGGTTTGCTGGGTGGTTCGGGGAACGCGAGAGCAAACCAGGAAAGGAGACCAGCTTCGCCGCGGTTTGCTCTCGCGTTCCCCGAACAAGCAGGTCTCCTTCCCTGCGGTTTGCAGGGGGGTTCGGGGAACGCGAGAGCAAACCGCGGCGAAGCTGGTCTCCTTCCCCGGTTTGCTCTCGCGTTCCCCGAACCCCCCTTGAAGCCGCCCAACAGCGCTGCAGTGTGGCCACGTCTAACACCACTTGCAGCGCTGGTTGCTGTAAGTGTGGCCACTCTGCAGCGCTGGCCCTATACAGCTGTACTAATACAGCTGTAACAACCAGCGCTGCAAAATTGTAGATGTAGACATACTCTAACACATACACCCCTTCTGCTGCTGTGTAAAATCGATCAGACACACGGCATCACACGCGTGTTCTAGATAACACATACAGATGCCCCACCTGTGCTGTTTCGCATACTAACACACACACACACACACACACACACACACACACACACACACACACACACACACGCCCGCCGCTGCTGTGTAACATCGATCAGACACACTGTGTCACACGCGTGTCCTATGCACCCTACAGACTGTCGCCCCCCCATCCGGGCTGCAGAACAGACAGGTTAACACACAGAGCCCCTGCATGTCCTGGATGCCAAGCCCCAGCCACGCACACGTATGATGAATAACACAGACATGTGAGTGGTTATGCAATAGCAGGCATATAAATAGCCCCACGTTTTCCTCGTTAATGCCATGGCCGGGGGGCAGGATTTTATGGCCAGGGAGGAGGGGAGCTGTGGGGGAGGGACGTGAGACGTTGGGTGTGGGCGCCTTCCCGAAACTCAACAAGCCCAAGAGAATCAGGGCGGATGCAGCCCCCCCCAGCACCCCCAGCTTGGCTCGCTCTCCCCCCTTCCCCCAGCCTATACTGTCCCCCACCCGGCACCCCCTCACTGTCCCAGCTGCACTCCCCCCATGGCCCCACGCTGCCCCCCACAGTCCCCATCGCTCCCCACAGGTCCCCATGGCCCCACGCTGCCCCCCAGCCCCCATCACTCCCCCCAGCTCCCCTCGCTGCCCCCACAGCCCCCATCACTCCCCCCAGCTCCCCATAGCCCCACACTGCCCCCCATGGCCCCACACTGACCACTCAGCCCCATCACTCCCCACTGCCCCCCATGGCCCTACACTGCCCCCCAGCTGCCATCGCTCCCCACAGCTCCCAATGGCCCCATGCTGCCTCCCAGCCCCCATCGCTCCCCACAGCTCCCCATGACCTCACGCTGCCCTCCATAGTCCCCATTGCTGCCCACAGCTCCCCATGGCCTCAAGCTGCCCCCCCAGCCTCCATCGCTCCCCACAGCTCCCCATGGCCCCACTCTGCCCCCCCAGCCCCCATCACCCGCCCAACTCCCCATGGTCCCATACTGCCCCCCCAGCCTCCATTGCTCCCCCCAGCTCCCCATGGCCCCACGCTGGACCCCCAGCCCCATGCTGCCCCTCGTGGCCCCACACTGACCACTCAGCCCCATCACTCCCCACTGCCCCCCATGGCCCCACGCTGCCCCCACAGCCCCCATTGCTCCCCATGGCCCCATGCTGCCCCTACAGCCCCCATCGTTTCCCCCAGGTCCACATCGCCCCACGCTGCCCCCCCAGCCCCCATCGCTCCCCACAGCTCCCCATCGCCCCACGCTGCCCCCACAGTCCCCATCGCTCCCCCCAGCTCCCCATGGCCCCATACTGTCCCCACAGCTCCCCATCACCCCACACTGCCCCCACAGCCCCCCTCGCTTCCCCCAGCTCCCCATCGCCCCACATTGCCCCCACAGCCCCACCACTCCCCCCAGCTTCCCATCACCCCACGCTGCCCCCACAGCCCCATCGCTCCCCCCAGCTCCCCATCACCCCACGCTGCCCCCACAGCCCCATCGCTCCTCCCAGCTCCCCATCGCCCCACACTGCCCCCACAGCCCCATCGCTCCCCCCAGCTCCCCATGGCCCTACGCTGCCCCCACAGCCCCCATCGCTTCCCCCAGCTCCCCATGGCCCCACACTGCCCCCACAGCCCCATCACTCCCCCCAGCTCCCCATCACCCCATGCTGCCCCCAGTCCTCATCGCTCCCCACAGCTCCCCATCGCCCCACACTGCCCCCACAGCCCCATCGCTTCCCCCAGCTCCCCACGCTGCCCCCACAGCCCCCATCACTCCCCCCAGCTCTCCATCGCCCCACGCTGCCCCCCCAGCCCTCATCGCTCCCCCCAGCTCCCAATGGCCCCATATTCTTGCTCTGCCTTAACCCTCCCAGTCCCCCCTCCCACCCGGCCGGTTTTACCTCCTCTCTGCTGATCTGCTGAAATCCAGCCCTCATCTCGGCGGCTCGGAGCCCCGGAAGGGACGGAGACCCCCGGGCCGGGGGGTGGGGGGGCTCCCTGGGTCTTGTGCGAAGAAATGAAAAAGTGAAGCCCCCAGCACGGTCTGTTAGACCTGACCCGAGATCCTCTGGTGGGGGGGGGAGAAAGAAAGAAAGAAAGAAAGAAAAGGGGTGAGTGGGAAAGAAAGAAAAGGGGTGAGTGGGAAAGAAAGGGGGAAAGAAAGAAAAGGGGTGAGTGGGAAAGAAAGGGGGAAAGTAGTGGGGGGAGAACGGGGGACAGCGCAGCGGAGGGGAGCGCGGTTCAGGGGTCCGGGCCGGACCGGAGGAGGGAAATGGGGGTCCGGGGTCGGACCGGACAGACCGGGCGGAGGGAGCCGCCGGAGGAGGCGGGCAGGGCTGCAGCGGGCACCGGGACCGGGCGGCGTGTGCCAGGCGGCTGGGACGGGGAGTCCTTGAGCCGCTGCGGGTGGCGAGGGGCCCGGCCAGCCCCGCCCGCCCCACGGCCGATTGGCTCCAGAGCCGGCTGGTTTCCCATGGAGCCAAAACCCTGCGGGGAGGGGTTGGCAGGGAGCCCGGACTCCTGGGTTCTCTCCCCGGCTCGGGGGGGGGGCTGGGAGCCAGGACTCCTGGGTTCTCTCCCTGGCTCTGGGAGGGGGGTGGGGGCTGGTGGGTTAGAGCAGGGGGGGCTGGGAGCCAGGACTGCTGGGTTCTCTCCCCGGCTCTGGGAGGGGAGTAGGGGCTAGTGGTTAGAGCGGGGGAGGGCTGGGAGCCAGGACTGCTGGGTTCTCTCCCCGGCTCTGGGAAGGGAGTAGGGGCTAGTGGTTAGAGCAGGGGGGGCTGGGAGCCAGGACTCCTGGGTTCTCTTCCCAGCTCTGGGAAGGGAGTAGGGGCTAGTGGTTAGAGCAGGGGGGGCTGGGAGCCAGGACTGCTGGGTTCTCTCCCCGGCTCTGGGAAGGGAGTAGGGGCTAGTGGTTAGAGCAGGGGGGGCTGGGAGCCAGGACTCCTCGGCTCTCCCCGGCTCTGGGAGGGGAGTGGGAGCTGGTGGTTAGAGCAGGGGGGACTGGGAGCCAGGACTCCTGGGTTCTCTCGCCGGCTCTGGGAGGGGAGTGGGGGCTGGGAGCCAGTTCTGTTCCCTCTTCCACCCAGGTGGAGGAATTCAAAGTGGGAGGATGGTGCCCCCTGCTGGGGTGGAACGGGACAGCGCATGGTTTGGTGGAAGATGCTGGGTGGGGGTGTGGGGAAAGATTGTGGGGGCACGACTGGGTGGTTATTGGGGGGGCTCTGCAGGAGAACATGGGTGGGGACCTGGGGATACAGGCTGCCGCCTGGGTGGGGGGAGGGGGACCTGGGGGAAGAATCGGGGGGGGGCACAGTTGGGTTGGAGAGGGAACCTGATGGGGAGATTTGGGGGGGTGTCACCTAATCTGACCTCTGAGCTAATTTTAGCAACACTAAACGAATCACCTGCTTTCACTTAGAATGGGGGGCCGGGGGGGAACCTACTGCTGTGGGGGGAGGGCCTGCTGGGGGGGCCTGTATTCCCCTCCCTCATGCTCAGCCTCCCTCAGGCCCCTGAGCCCCTCACAGCCCCTCTTCCCTCCCCTAGTGCAGGATGTGTCCCCCCCCCACTGTCCAAGGTCCCCCTCCCCCGGCTTGGGGAGAGGGACAGAGGGGTGTGGGGGAGGGGTCAGAGATAGGGAGGGGGCAGTGGGATGGGCACAGGGAGGGGGAGGGGAATGCTGAGAAGCGGGGCGGGGGCAGGGGCAAGTGGGGACGGGGGGTGCAAGAGGGGGTGGGCGAGGGGCAGGAGCTGGCCGTGCCGGGCCTGTGTCCTCGGCTCACCCCAAGGGCATTGCGGGGCAGGAATTAGCCCTGGATCCTGGCAGCCCCCCCAGGCCCTGTCCCCTCCTTTTACAGCCCCCCCATCACCTCCCACCGAGCCCCTCCTGCTCTTTCACGAGGGCACTGTTGTCCCCTAAAATTAAACTGAGACATCATCACCCCGGCATGCTGGGACAGGGAAATGCGGGGTGGGGGCTGGGTTCCCAGACTCCTGGGTTCTCTCCCCGGCTCTGGGAGGCGAGTGGGGGCTGGTGGGTTAGAGCAGGGGGGGCTGGGAGCCAGGACTCCTGGGTTCTCCTCAGCTCTGGGAGGGGAGTGGGGGCTGGTGGGTTAGAGCAGGAGGGGCTGGGAGCCAGGACTCCTGGCTTCTCTCCCCGGCTCTGGGAGGCGAGTGGGGGCTGGTGGGTTAGAGCAGGGGGGGCTGGGAGCCAGGACTCCTGGGTTCTCTCCCAGCTCTGGGAGGGGAGTGGGGGCTGGTGGGTTAGAGCAGGGGGGGCTGGGAGCCAGGACTCCTGGGTTCTCTCCCCGGCTCTGGGAGGCGAGTGGGGGCTGGTGGGTTAGAGCAGGGGGGGCTGGGAGCCAGGACTCCTGGGTTCTCCTCAGCTCTGGGAGGGGAGTGGGGGCTGGTGGGTTAGAGCAGGAGGGGGCTGGGAGCCAGGACTCCTGGGTTCTCCCCAGCTCTGGGAGGGAAGTGGGGGCTGGTGGGTTAGAGCAGGAGGGGGCTGGGAGCCAGGACTCCTGGGTTCTCTCCCCAGCTCTGGGAGGGGAGTGGGGGCTGGTGGGTTAGAGCAGGAGGGGGCTGGGAGCCAGGACTCCTGGGTTCTCTCCTGGCTCTGGGAGGGAAGTGGGGGCTGGTGGGTTAGAGCAGTGGGGGGCTGGAAGCCAGGACTCCTGGGTTCTCTCCCAGACTCTGGGAGGGGAGTGGGGGGGCTGGTGGGTTAGAGCAGTGGGGTGCTGGGAGCCAGGACTCCTGGGTTCTCCTCAGCTCTGGGAGGGGAGTGGGGGCTGGTGGGTTAGAGCAGTGGGGGGCTGGAAGCCAGGACTCCTGGGTTCTCTCCCAGACTCTGGGAGGGGAGGGGCTGCTGAGCAGGGAAAGGTCAGGGGTGGGGGGCAACGGATTCACTGCCTGGTATTTTTAGCCCATTCCCAGCTGTCTGGTGTCAGGGTCTGTCACTGGGAGACATGGGGGCGGGTGTCTCGTGGGAGGGCGCATTTAAAAGGCCAGGGCAGCTTTTCACTTCTGTCT